>NW_024580672.1:22265090-22278329 GCF_017639235.1 Corvus kubaryi
AATATCAGTTACTGCTCGAGTTAAACACCCGCCGCCTTCCAGGCAGTTTAACCTGCAGAAATACTGCTGGATGAGCTCCAGGGAGTGTTCCTTGCTTCTAAGGATAGAATTTGGCCCCACAACCCCCTCAGAAATCTGAAGGGAACCGTGTGTAAAACTGTGTTAAACCACAGATCGGGAACAGCTCCCATTAATTGGGTTTTAATGTAGCTCGCACTCAGTGTGAGCCAGCCTGGATGTTAGAGGTGTTAAAAGGAAGCGTTTTGGTCCATTTTTCACTGAAGTGATACAGACAGACAGCAAGTTTATACATTATAGTTGTGTTTCTGTTCTACTACAGGAGATTTTTCAAACATACATGCATAGGCAGTACATAAAAGCTTAATAAAAGTGCCTGGTATTTCTTGGGATCACAGCCTGGTTTGGGTTAGAAGGGACCTCAAAGCCCATCCAGTGCCCACCCCTGCCATGGCAGGGACACCTCCCACTGTGCCAGGCTGCTCCAAGCCCCAATGTCCAGCCTGGCCTTGGGCACTGCCAGGGATGGGAAGTGCCTCAACAAGAGCAAAATGTTTGGATTAAGCAATTATCTCTCCACGTATCACTTGCTAGGTCAGTCTGGGATAGGGTGGCAGGTTTAACATGGCTTTAATAGTAAAAAAAGCTCAAAATTGCTAAAAATCCGTTTTCTTGCTTGGATTCATTGTTTACACCATTGCTTGGTGTCAGTGAAAGTTCTGCAATTTGAGTGTGAATCTGTTCTTCCCAGATCCCAGAGCCAATTTGAGTTTTCTGGCTTAGGTGGAAGCTGCTGCTGCAGGGGGAACTGCTGTTTTCTAGACAGATTTGGGTATTTTTGAACTGTTGTGCTTGAATGTTCGAGGGTTTTTCTTACTAATAGTAATAAGAGTGAAAACCAGTAAGTGGAAAAAACCAACAAGAAGAGTTGTCTGTGTAGTACCCCAGGCAGGCTGTGAAAGAGCTGCTGAGGAGGAACAAGTGTTTATAACTGTCTTTGCATTTGCAAAACTCTGGGGGGAAAACAAACAAACAAAAAGAAAAGAAAAGAAAAAAAAACCCACACAAAAATAAACCAACATGACAAACAAAAACTAACATTCCCAGCAATCAGTGTTGAGGGGGAGGAAAAAAACAGGCTGTCTTTAATTCCTCCTAATCAAAGAGATTAAAAAGGATGGAAAGTGAAGCTGTGGGGTTTTTGGAAGCTCTCTGGCCCCAAGATCTGTGTGGGGAGATACAGAGGGGGCAGGAAGGGACTGGCACTGGTCCCTCTGCTCTTCCCTCATCCATCCTGAGTCCTGAAGGACTGAGCCCCTCACCAACACCAAAAATGTTTGTTAGAGATGAGATACAAACACATTGTCTGGTGGAAGGTGTCCCTGCCCATGGCAGGGCGTGGAATGAGATGATCTTTAAGGTCCCTTCCAACCCAGACCATTCCATAATTCTGTGATTATTAGTTGGAAGTGTATGATTTTACTTCTTTGGACTAATTACCACCTTCAATTACACTGTTAAAAGTTATGATACAGCTGGTGTTCAAGTAAAATTGATTTTCTCTCCATTATCCCCATGGATTAACATGTTTGTATGGAGAATTAAGGTCCAGTGGGCTGTTAGGACGGACCTTGGAGATTTAGGCATAAACAGCAGGTTCAGGGTAGGTCCTTTCTTGGAACTTATAATTTACCTGTAAATATTCTTCCCTGGGAGGGTGGGCAGGCCCTGGCACAGGGTGCCCAGAGCAGCTGGGGCTGCCCCTGGATCCCTGGCAGTGCCCAAGGCCAGGCTGGACACTGGGGCTGGGAGCAGCCTGGCACAGTGGGAGGTGTCCCTTGGCACTGGGTGGTCAGGGGTCACCTGGAGGGGGGGTTTGCTGACACCACGTGCAGGTGGGGGCACAGGAAGGACAAAACCTCGTGGTGCTGCCAGTCGTGGTTCAGTTCAGCCGTGGCTCCGCTGGCATCGGCCTCCCCAGGACATCAAATTCTTGTGGAACCAGAGAATTCCTGTGTGTTCATTTTTATGTGGGGATTTTACAGCCTTTTATAACGAGATTTAACAGCATAAAACGTTGGCACACGGTGAAAATTGGGGAAAGTTCAGCCATCTCATTTGGGCAGGTTGTGCTCACAGGCACTCACACTTGCAGACAGTTTAATAACAGTATTTGGCACTGTCTCTTCGAGCTGCTTAAACTAATTAATGCATTTGCTCCCCACAGGATGAAACTGAGTTTTCAGATACATTTCCAACATGATGTGCATGATCGCTACATATTTCATTCTTTTGAACTCTTAACTTCACGAGTGTTTTATGTGGGAGCAGAGGCAGGGCATCTTCTGCCATGAAAAATGTGCAGTGGCTCTGGCAAGTGGATAATCTGTGCCCCTGTCTGTTAGAGGAGGATAATCTGTGTCCCTGTGTCAGCCCATCCTCGGGAGTTTGGGCATCACGAGGCACTCTGGTGCTGGGGGCTCTGGAGCTGCCCCATCCTCCCTCAGCTGCTCCGTGTCCAGATGCACTTTGTTCCCTTTTTTCCCTGATTCCAGCAGGTTCCCAGAAGTTTCAGGTCCATCCCATCCCAACCTGCCAAAACTGAGGGTAAGAAGGGGATTTTCTGCACTGGGTGTTGGTTGTTTAAAAGATGCCATCAAGGCATCCCCAGGACCCCTGAGCAGGGGGGTTAAAGCTAATCCTGCCAGATTAAAAAGGTTAAAAAAATAGTGAGGACCAATTTGGTTTGAAATAAACCTTTCTGAAGGAATCACAGTAAACAAAATCTGTTTGCCTAAGGAAACCCTCGTAGCAATCAGCCAGTAACACAACTGCTTGTGCTAATGAACCCAAAGCTGTTAATGTGGTTTCTTCAGTTAAATTGATTCATGAATTTTGAAGAGAACATTATCTAATGAATTTTCTTTGAATAGAAAGCAATTAAAAGGACAAATCAGTCTGATTAACCCCAAAGTCACCCTACTGCCACAAATGGTGTACAGTTTGAAATTATATCATAAAAAACTAGAGCAGATTTGCTATCTCTTTGCCCTCTACTAATCCATGTAAATTAATGAACAACAAAGTTAATTTCTTTGATGACCCTTTTCTCGTATCACCTGGATTATGCTGATGTTTAATTTGCTTAATGTTATAATAAAGACTAAACAGATTTTTTCAATGAAGTGATTATCATTCCCTTCAGTTAAGAAGTGATTTTTATTATTTAACACACACATAACGCCGTATGGGTTTCCTTTAAGAACAAAATCACATTTCTTTACCTTCCTACAGAAGGTAATCAATGTCTTTTTTGACAACTAAAGAAAGAAAATGGTTTTAATCAGTTTGTTTCTTTGCCAGAGCAGGAGGCTGAGGCTCTCAGCTGGGGGAAGGGGTCTCTTCTCGTTTTTTTTCCCTTTTTCAGTCACCAGCTCACTCCTCTCAGTAAGTTATCCACAAGTTAGCTCTTCAAAGCTTTTCCGAGTGCCTTGGAAGAGCAAGAGGTGTTCAACCCAACTCAAATCCAAACAGGACTGTCCCTTTTCCTTCCTCAAAACAATCCTGAGCTGGGTAACACCCTGAGATGCCGAAGCGAGCAGCTCCTAATGCATTTGCTTGTTCATTATTTCAGCAATTGGAACACTTAAAGCAATTTGCTGCCGAACTAAAATTAAAATAATGGCCGACACATTACATTTTCTTTTCCCCCTGTATCACCAAGGATGTGCAGGACGTTCAAGGTCACAGCCAGTCCTTCCACTTGGCAGTGTGTGCAGGGCTGAGCAGTAGCTCGGGGGTCTCCACGGTGGAACGCAGCCAGCCGGGGTAATTCGGAGAGCGCTGGCTCTAGGGCGTCTCTGCCGCGTCCCAGCTGAAGTTGGAAATTAGCTGGAGATGCCAGGCCTTTGTCAGATAGGTACAGCCACTTATTCCTTCCCTTTTAATTTGACTCTATGCTAATTTGTACTCCGCCGATTTAATGGGAAAAACCACATTGTACGAGTTAACAGGATAATTGTACTCGAAGCAAATTAAAAATAGAGGAAAATCAAAGCCTTAAATCCCTTTTTTATAGTGATCGGTTACTCCAAGCGCTCTCTCTGATAATCATGCATTTAAATGTAGTCATATAGGGCACAATAACAGGACAGTGCACGGGGCTGCTCCAATTTAAACTGGAAAACTGCCATTGAGCCTCGCTTGGCGTTGGGGTTTTTGACTGTTTCATCCTGATTTCTGCAGTCAAGCAGCACTCACTCCCTTTGCCTTGCAGACTCCTTCACCAGGCAGGTGCTGTGGACCCTGCTGAACAATGTGAAGTTTGGGGAGGCCATTTCCTACAAGCAGCTGGCAGATCTTGCTGGCAACAGCCGAGCAGCCAGAGCCGTGGGAGGAGCCATGAGGAGCAACCCGGTGAGTCCACGGCACCTTCCAGCCCAAGCTGGTGGGAGATGCCGGATTTAGAGAGCTCTGCGGGCTGAATGTCATTAGATTAAATTTATCTGCTCTGAAACCTGGTCTGCCATGAGGAATAAATGTTTTTAATCAGCAATAATGCACAGCCCAGTTTAGAGTGATTTATGCCCTACCACTTACGGTGTTGGGTTGGGAAGAGAAGCACTTCTGTTACTCACCAGCCTCTGCACAGTTTGTTGTTCTCAAACTTTCTTATGTATTTTTAGGTCAGGGAAGTCTTTTGTCTTCCACATGGACCTTATTTGGCAGGTTATGAGTGGTTCTGGTTGTGTTAAAAACAGTCCATCCACTCTGGCATAAATATGATTCTGAAAACAAGGCCAGGAGCACCCTGGGCTAGTGGAAGGTGTCCCTGCCCATGGCAGGGGGTGGAATGGGATGAGCTCTAAGGTCCCTTCCAGCCCAAACCAGTCTGGAATTCTGGAGGTGAGTTCCAACCCAAACCAGCTGGAGGGAGCAGCACTCTGGGTTAGGCCTGTGGATTTTGGAAAAACATTATGTTACACTAATTGATCTCTGTCCGTTTCCCCAGTAATTATCTTTCCCTTTTCTTCATCTGGGTGTGGCTTTTCAGGTGTATTCATGCACCTGAGTCACCCAGGCTGGTGTCTGAAGCTGGCGTGTGGTTCAGTGGGTGCTGTGTCCCGGTGTGCCTGGGTTGGGATCAGCCCCATCCTGGCTGGCAGGGTTTGGGGGCTCAGATGGGTGGACCTGCACTGTTTGAGGAGCAGTTCAATTCCCTAAAGCCACAGGGTCACAGAACCCCAGAACAATTCAGGTTGGAAGGGACCTTAAAGGCCATCTTATTGCACAGTTCCCCATGGGTAGCACCCAGCCAGGGAGACCCACACAAGTCCTTGTGGGGTTGGGCTGTACGGCCACCCTGGTATTTCCAGCATCCATCAGATCTCCCTTTGAAGCAGCTCCTATAAGCAGCACAGAGCAGCGTTTTGTCAATGCCCCACATTGTACTTGACAATACAAACTATTTTAATATGATGGAATGCTTTCCAATATAATCTGGTGTACATTAAGATGAGGCAATCCGATGCAAACCTGCAGGAAACAGTTCTCAAAGAATAACAATCCAGCGTTGTGCAAAAGGAGATGTAATTGCTATTGCCTAGAAATGTACCCAGCTTTGCCCTCAGGCTGCAGTGGAGCAGCAGCATCCAAAGTAGCGGTAACAGCAGGTTGTGGTGTGAAAATTCCTGCTTTTTCCCCTGTGAGGAAGGATGAAAATAGTTCTGAAAATATACAGCAAAGCTACTGCAGTTTTTTTAAATGGGGTCCTAGTTATTATTGCCATTTCCCAGCCCATACCGTGGCCGCAGTGGTTTCTGTCCCCAGCAGAAAATTTTTAAGCTATAGTTATAGATAATAATGTATAGCTGTAGGGAAAAAGAGCTGTATTAATATAATACCACCTCAATATTTCATCATAGAAAGCTGATGATTAAAAAAAAAAAAAAAAATCAGTACTATAATGAGAGTCCTGCCCATCGCAAACCACAATTTTGCCAGTGCTCATCTCCTGGAGGTAATCTGAAATTCCATCCATATTCCACGTGCAAACACACACACACACATCGTCCTTTTGCACTTCAGTGTGAGCAACTGTTCACTGCTCCTCGTATTTCCCACAGAAATGTCTCCCTGGTCCTTCACCTGTGAGCCATCCTGTGCAAGTTGGCTGTGCGTAATGCGCACGGATTTTATGCATGAGGTGAAATATAAAGATAAATTGTGGCACTGCAGAAAACCCCCTCACCTTTGTTAGTTCTATATATAAAGCCATCAACTCTTGCAAAAACAGATTTTCTGACCCAGTTTGCAACTCCTCTTCGTTGCAGCCTCATACAAATGTTATTAAAGAAAATACTGAGAGGACCAGTGTGAAAACAACACGGGAGGTCAGAGATTCCTCAGTAACCACCCAGGGTCTAAACCCTCAGTCCAAACCCCAAACCCATCCCTGGAAGTGCTCAAGGCCAGGTTGGATGGGGCTTGGAGCAGCCTGGGGTAGTGGTAGATGGATTTGTGATAAACCTGATTTAGTGAGGGTGGTAGTACCAGGAAGAAGGACCCTTTGAAATAACCCTGAGCCGGGCATCCCACATCATCCCTCAAACACTTGGATAAAATCACAAATCTCACCTTTCTCCACCAGATACCAGCCTGTTTCTCCCTCCTACAAATCAAGGCTTGGTCTTTAGTTTGGGCAGTGTACATCCCACAGGTTTCCCCTGGAAGCTGGGGTGCTTCACATA
This sequence comes from Corvus kubaryi, assembly GCF_017639235.1. Taxonomy (NCBI): domain Eukaryota; kingdom Metazoa; phylum Chordata; class Aves; order Passeriformes; family Corvidae; genus Corvus; species Corvus kubaryi. Next base: position 22,271,858 of record NW_024580672.1, read on the forward strand.
ATTCATGGGCTGACCTTCAGCTTTAGGAGAAGGTGAAAGAGGTGCCAGCAGCAGCTGCCTCAGTTTATGCCCAGGACAGGGTGGGGATGGCTCACCTTTCGCAGGAGAAACTTCCCGGAGTTTGCTGTGGTTCACACTGATTGCAAGGTCTGTGGTCCTCAAAGGGAACCCATAAAGTTCAATTAAAAATCTCATTAGACTGGTAGAGGAGGATCAAAAAGAAATCACAGAGGCTCATGGGAAATGGAGAATGTTGGGCTGATTAGTCCAAGGCCATCCTAAATGAGTGTTCTGTGCCTTAAATAAGATGTCTTCAGCGGTCTGATCACGGCACTCAGAGCTGCCTGCGCTGGGTTTGTGCCCTCTGCAACTGTGCTGCTCCTTGGGCTCACCCCAGCCAGGGGCACAGCCTGGTGCTGGTATCAGTCTGTCCTAAATCAGGGGTATTACATCAATCCATCCTGAGTCATGGATATAATACTGAGCTACACCATGGATATTCAGGCAAAATGTATTGAGCACTGGGGGAGCAGTCGTGCACTTGTGAGAAGATTGTGAAGGGTGGATCTGAAGCATTGTGGACACATAGAAGGACCTGTGTGCTCATGCATGGAATCATGGAATGTCCTGAGCAGGAAGGGACCCACAGGGATCATGGATCCAGCCCCTGGCCCTGCCCAGACACCCCAAAATCCCACCCTGGGCACCCCTGGCAGCGCTGCCCAAACGCTCCTGGAGCTCTGGCAGCCTCGGGGCCGTGCCCATTCCCTGGGGAGCCTGGGCAGTGCCCGGCACCCTCTGGGGGAAGAACCTTCTCCTAATATTTTCATTCCTAACATCTGCACTGCCTTTGGTGGCTGGTGATAACCTGGGACCCACCTTGGGTCACATCACAGGATTTGTTTCTGCTGGGGAAGAGGGGGAGAAAAAGCAGGGGGTGGAACTGGATCATCTTTAAGATCCCTTCCAGCCCAAGCCAGTCTGGGATTCTGTGACATGAGCAAACCACAAGACTCTTTTTTGCTGAGTGTGTCTCAATGTGATACCTCAGCTGTTTCCATTATGGCCTGGAGCAGGAGCTCTCCAGACCTTCAGCTGTGCCATGGGACGGTTCCCTCGCCTCAAACTGAGCACTGGGAACGACCAGAGCACCAGAGCTTGCTAAATGCAGTTCAGAGTGATCAATCCCATGGGCAGGGAGTTTTCCCCCCACCTTTTTTCCCTAAACAAACGCATTCTGGAGGAGTTGGTTTATTCACAGATCGCCATGAGCGTTAATGACCGGCCCAGCCTTGTTCTGCCACTCACCCAGATGGCTGTTGATAAAGATTTAGCATCATGTTCCGAGTGTCAGGGCTGTCAGTAGTGCTGAACCATTTGACCAGAAGAAAAAACGCACAGGGAGCTATTGATTACAGCTTCTCAGTGTCACTTGTTCACCAGGATTTAGGTATTGATGAGGCTGCGAGTGAAAACAAGCTCTTTCCCTTGTGGGCCTCTACCCAGAAGAACAAAAGCAAAGTTGGAGAAAATATTCAGCTGGTGCCCGAATCAGAGGGACTCCAGCATCGATCCGAGGGCTCCTTCATGTTATTTTTTTGTTGGAGACAAATCTCTGGGTTTGGAAGTTTTATAGCGTTTGAGGTAGGGGCTGTGTGTGTGATGGATTCGTGGAGTAGAGGAATTAGATTTCACAGCATGAAGATTTCAGCAGCACTATAATATTATGAGCTGCTTGGTTATTGATAAAAATTACATTAAATGTAGCTGAGGCATTAAAGCTCCAGACTAGGGTAGTTCTCCCTCTAAAATGTCCTTAGGGCCCTAATAAATTTTAGCAGGTTTAATTATTTTAGTAGGCTGAACGTTGTCACCACAATTAAGCCAAACTGAAGCAATATTCAATATTTTTAAATTGCAGTGCTGGTATGGTCTTTGTACCACTTCTACATCCAGAGCTGTGGAGGGTGACGGGTGGGTGCTTGTGTTGGGACAATCTCAGCATGGAATTCTTTGGTTTGGGCATGGAAAAAAGTGGCATTTATTTCATCCCTCCTCTTTTTCGCTTGGTGGTGAGCAGCTCAGCCCCATTTCCCTGTGCTGTGAACGGGTCCTGCACCCACCCAGGGATCATCCAAGACCCCACATTTGAAAACAAAGTCCTTTTTTTTTTTCTCCACCGAGATTTATAACCTTACCACCAAAATCTGCTGCTTCACTGTGTGTATTTTTAAAGGACTGCAAATGAACCTCAGAGATGTTCTACGGTGTATTATTATGGCTTTGTCAAGCCAAGCCTCCTGCAGTAACTGCGGGGAGTGTAAAGGCAGAGAAACCCTAAAACAGAAAAACACTTGCAAAAAAAACCACAATTTCTTTGAAGAAGTCATAAAGCAACTGTGGGATGGCCTGGCATGGAGCAAAGCTTTTACTGGTGCTCCCTGGAGTTGTCACAGATGCCTGAATCACGTGGGGCATTGCCACCTCCAGATAAAGCAGATACTGGAAGCATTTTTTACTTAAACCTTGATCAACAATAAGCACCTGTGTTTATTCCCATTTAATGTGGGCTGAGATTAAGATTTTAAATTTCAGGCATTGAAAACAGTTAGGAAAACTGAAGGAACACCCCAAAAATAAAATCCTCTCAATTTATGGTCTGGCCAGAAGCTGTTCAGCTACTTTGGCTCAAATATACCACAGTGCTTGAACTGTAATGATTAAATGGGATTAAAATGAGTCAGGGTAAAGTGTGTAATTTGTCTGTGTGTCTGCTTAGAAATAAATTACAATTTTTGACTTGAAATATCCAGATTTGTGAGAACTGCCCTTTTGGGTGAGTTACTGTTGTCCCAGCTCCACCGTTGCAATGCCATTACTATGCAGTTACCAAAACACACCCGTGATTAGAGATGATGTATTGCAGTTTTTATGGTGTGTACTTCAGCTATGATAATCACCTGTAATAAAAAAATAAAAAAAAAAGCCCCACATTTATGTTCTTCTCTGCATTATCAGTCCATTATGTAACTTCTGGCATTGATTTTGCAGAATCTGTGTCGTGTGGTTGTAAATGATAGGGAGTAGAAGGCAGAGAGGGGGGGAAAAAGAGTTCTTAGAATTGGTTAGGTCGGAGTGAAACTTCTCCTGTTGGATGTTTTAAAAATTCATAACCCATTTTGGATTGACTTGCTGCTAAATAATAAATGGTGCCTTGGTCTTCCAGAGAATTTCTCTGGGGTACAAGTGGAGGTGCTGCACTGAGGATCTGCCAGGGAGCCGAGGCGCTGGGATCCCTTCTCAGTAATCTGTATTTTCCCAGAAGTCCTCTAATCCTGGGGTGATCATGGAATCCCAGAATGGAAGGGACCTCAAAGCCCATCCAGTGCCACCCCTGCCATGGCAGGGACACCTCCCACTGTGCCAGGCTGCTCCCAGCCCCAATGTCCAGCCTGGCCTTGGGCACTGCCAGGGATCCAGGGGCAGCCCCAGCTGCTCTGGGCACCCTGTGCCAGGGCCTGCCCACCCTCCCAGGGAACAATTCCTTCCCAGTATCCCATCTAAATAGTTCTTCACGTGCATTTTGGGTCTGTGAGGTATCGGCCCCCACCCTGGGCACTGAGGGCTTGGCTGGCACGGGGCAGCAGAACCTGCTGCTGCAGGGAAGAATTTATATATGGCGTTTAGTATCTCAGGTTTATCCTTCTAAAGACTTTACATCATTTTTATGTATTAAAATTCCTGTCCACGTCTATTTTTTCCCGAAGAACTGGGGTGATCTCGGGGGTGGTGATCAGCTCCGTTCGTGCTCTGCCGGGAGCGTGGCCCTGATGTGGCTGCTCCGTGTCCCTGCAAGCCCGGTGCCACACAGCTCCTGCATTTTAGAGTGCTGGATTTATAGACTCGTGGAACCACAGCATCATTCAGGCTGGAAAAGACCAAGCCTATCGAGTCCAGCCTGTGGCAGACCCCACCAGGGCACCGAGGGCCGCATCCCGTTGCTCCCGGCGCGTTCCCCGCATGTTCCCCTTGGCCTCACCCTTTGCTCCTCCCGGATTTTTGTGTGTTTTGCAGATCCCCATCATCATCCCGTGCCACCGGGTGATCCGCAGCAGCGGGGACACCGGCAGCTACGGAGGGGGACACCTGCTGAAGGAGTGGCTCCTGTCCCACGAGAAGCTGCAGAAGGAGAAGCTGACGCGTTGATGCGGCCACTAACCAGCCACGCCACACAGCCACGGCTCCTCGGCTTGTAACAAGCTCTCAGAGCACCCAGCAGAACTCAGAAAAATGGTAAATATTTGAGTGACATACAAATATAATGCAACATCCAAAGTGAAATGTGTGGTGGCACCACTATATTAAAAAAGCGGGATGCATCCTGGGGGAGGCAGCTCGGCTGCCCTTTCTTGTTTTTACATTTTACAGCAGAATGACTACAGCGATCCAGGCCTGTTGTGCATGGATTTTGTTCCCATCTCCAGTCCTGTTTTGTTCTATTTTTAATGTCCATTAAAGCAGGGATAAGGGAGTGGGAGGGATGTGGCAAATACGAGGTGGAAGCTTCCCCCTGAGGAGCCGTCTGGCTCGCGGCGGGGGCGGCCCAGCCTGACACGCTGGGCCCTGCCCGCCCCTGCCCAGCTCCCCCTCCCCACTTTGGGGCATAAAATGGTGTTTTACCTAAACAGGAGTTAGGGGGGCACAGGGAGATCTATGCAAAAGCAGGCAGCTGTTGAATTCCTTATTCCTGCCTTTTCTTTTTGGACTGGGAGATGGGAATATTTTTTTTTTGCATCAGCAGGGGAAGAGGTGTTGCTGGAAAACTGTACATTTTGGATGAGCGGTTTGATTCGCCAAATTAAGCAAAATATTGAAAAGCTCATCGTAGTTGCTTCCTTATCAGCAGCACATTCCTTTATCATTTGAGTTTTCCTTCAGATTTCTGCTTTTCTCTGTTACCCAAAGCTTTATTTCCCGTAGCCTCTCCGTAGGAAGGATTCAAGAGACATTAAAGCTAAATTTTGAGGTGGTTTTAGCAAGGTTCTCTGCGAGTACGAGCCACCAGAAGCTGAAATTTCCGGTATGGGAATCGTAAATTGTAACATGGAAATACTGATTTTTTTATGTGTTTTATCATATTTTCATGGATGTCTCTTTAGAAAGGCCATTGCTACCCCCCAAAAATTATTGTGTGGCGATGCGTTAGTTAATCCAGGGTTATTGATACCTCGGAATTACTTCAATAAAAAAACTGCTTTGCATGTGCAAGTGTCTTTGGGTCTGTTTATAAATAAAACACAGGGTGTGATATATGGGGAAAATAAACTATACCCCACTGTACAATATAAAGCTGTATTTTTATCAAGGGTTTCTCGTGGCGATATAAACCACAGAAGCAAAGCTCAAGTGGTTTGTACGTGTCACCAGAACCCCGAGATAAAAATATGGCCTTATAATATGTACAGTTTGGGTGTATTTTATTATTTCTTTATATCTCTGATACATGCTGCCACCAAAAGCAGGCGGCAGCAAATGTCAACTTTAACCTTTCCCACATTTGCATCCCTCGATGGGGTTTTTTTTCAGGTATTTGGGTTTTTTCAGGGATGTGACTTCGTTTTTGTGGGGACGGGGATGGGGAGAGCTGGGTTTGGGGTGGGTAGCGCCTTTCCCAGGGAAACAGCCAACTTTGGGAGTGAAATCCTGTTCTGAGGCAGAGATTTGGGGTGGGCAGGGACAGGCAGGGATAGAGAGGGACAGGGATGGGCAGGGATGGACAGGGTAGGGATGGACAGGGTAGGGATAGACAGGGATAGGACAGGGACAAGGAGGGATGGACAGGGAGAGGGGCAGGGCCAGTCAGGAATGGAGAGGGACGGGTGAGGTGGACAAGGATGGGCAGAGACAGGGATAGTCAGGGATGGACAGAGCCAGGAAGGGATGGACAGGAGCAGGGGCAGGAGCAGGGACAGGGATATAAGGACAGGGACAGAGATAGGGACCAGGATAAGGACAGGGACAGGGATGGATATAAGGACAGGGATGGGGATGGGGACAAGGATAAGGACAAGGATAAGGACAGGGACAGGGATATAAGGACAGGGATAAGGACAAGGATAAGGACAGGGATATAAGGACAGGGATAGGGACAAGGATAAGGACAGGGACAGGGATACAGGGACAAGGATAAGGACAGAGATATAGGGACAGGGATAGGGACAAGGATAAGGACAGGGACAGGGATATAGGGACAGGGATAGGGACAAGGATAAGGACAGGGACAGGGATATAGGGACAGGGATAGGGACAGGGCTATAGGGACAGGGATAGGGACAAGGATAAGGGCAGGGACAGGGATATAGGGATAGGGACAAGGATAAGGACAGGGATATAGGGACAGGGATATAGAGATAGGGACAAGGATAAGGGCAGGGACAGGGATATAGGGATAGGGACAAGGATAAGGACAGGG
>NW_024580672.1:22278429-22278994 GCF_017639235.1 Corvus kubaryi
GACAGGGACAGGGATATAGGGACAGGGATAGGGACAGGGCTATAGGGACAGGGATAGGGACAAGGATAAGGGCAGGGACAGGGATATAGGGACAGGGATAGGGACAAGGATAAGGGCAGGGACAGGGATATAGGGATAGGGACAAGGATAAGGACAGGGATATAGGGACAGGGATATAGAGATAGGGACAAGGATAAGGGCAGGGACAGGGATATAGGGATAGGGACAAGGATAAGGACAGGGACAGGGATACAGGGACAAAGATACAGGGACAGGGCTATAGGGACAGGGATACAGGGACAGGGCTATAGGGACAGGGCTACAGGGACGGGGCTACAGGGCTACAGGGACAGGGATACAGGGCTATAGGGACAGGGCTATAGGGACAGGGATACAGGGACAGGGATACAGGGACAGGGCTATAGGGACAGGGATGCAGGGACAGGGATACAGGGACAGGGATAGGGATATAGGGCTATAGGGACAGGGACAGGGCTATAGGGACAGGGATACAGGGGCAGGGATACAGGGACAGGGATGCAGGGACAGGGATACAGGGATACAG
>NW_024580672.1:22279394-22306894 GCF_017639235.1 Corvus kubaryi
ACAGGGATGCAGGGACAGGGATACAGGGATACAGGGACAGGGACAGGGATACAGGGACAGGGATGCAGGGACAGGGATACAGGGATACAGGGACAGGGACAGGGATACAGGGACAGGGACGGGCGGTGCCGTTCGCGCGCTGCCCGACAGAGGGCGCGGGGCCGGGGCCGCGGCGGGGCCGGGTCCCCCCAGGTTTGGGGGGTCTGGGGGGCACCGGGAGGGACTGGGGGGGCTTTGAACGGAAATAACCCTCAACAGCCAAGTACACATTTGGCATTAATGAAATGCGTGTATTTGTGAGTGTGCGTGTGTGCGTGTGTACATCTGTAGAAAAGACAAATGGCGTGGGTGCATACGCTTCTATAGACACATTTCGTGTATTGTGTGTGTAAATAAAGTTGTGATAAAATAATGCGACGCCAAGGAGGTGCAGGGGTTGGGCTTGGGCTTGGGCTTGGGTCACTCTCTGCCCCCACAGGTGCCCAGGAGTCTTCATCCCGTGGGTGGGGCTGGGGACAGTGTCTGGAGCTGATGAAACACCCCCACACTCTCTGTGTGTGACAAATGAACCCCCCTGCCCCCTGGCAGGCACCAGCATTGTGCTTTTTTCCCAGGAATTGGGTTCCCCTGCCCTGCCAGGCCCCCATCCAGCCTGGCCACGCACATGGCACATCCTGGCCTGCAGCATCCCGGACCAGCACGCTGCTGCAGCCCTTCCCAGGGCCAGGGATAATGAAAGATTCAAAAATAATATTTGTTTTGGCAGAATTACATTTAGAATGAAATAGATGCCCTTGACCAGGGAAGAAACTGAATTTTGCAGCAGGTCCTTTTTTTCCCCCCATACAAACAGGCTCTGCAGCCAGTCCAAGGCAAATGGGAATATTTTTGAAGGACTCCCTTGTATTTCCTGCATCAGATTTGCAGCAGAACTGCAGCCACACTGGTTGTACTGTTCGATGCCAGGATGAAAAATGCAGATTCCACCCCATGTATCAATCCCAAATGGGAAAGGGCCCCAGGCTCCAGGATTGTTACAGATCACTTCCATGCACGCCGAGTTTGCGGCATAATGAGCTCAGACTGGAGGCATCTTGAACAGAAAACCGATTCATTGGCGTGGTGGGGACGTTTTTAGATATGTGCCCAGATTTCCTGGTCTTTGGAATTAGAGGAATTAGTCATCTGATCGGGACGAGAAAGATCTGGCCCTTAAAAGTTTCCATTTAATTTTTTTAAGCGGTTCTCAAGCATCAGGAACTTTTTTTTAAGTGATAATTGATATTTTCTGTCAGTGGAATTGATGTTGTTGGTAGGACACATCACTGTGCAAATTGTGTTAAGTTACAGATAAGGAGTGGTGATTTGAAACTGTTCCTGTTAACATTTATTATTATTTTTGTTATTATCATCATTACTATTATGTTCTTTAAGATCCCTTTCACCCCAAACCATTATGTGCTTCTGTGATTATTATTTCTTCTAGAAAAATCACAGATTGCTACTTTTAATCATTTTCCCCACTATTTTAAATTTATATTATCTATAAATACTGTGTTGCACCCAGCTTCAAAAGACTTGGTATTAACGTGGTTATTTATTGGGAAAGGTGGTGTTGCAAAGCTGCTTCCTTAGAGAAAATGCAAAAATGAGTAAACCTTTAGAAAACCCCTTAAAAACTTAAAGTGTGGCATTCCAAGGGGAATCCTGTAAGGTTTAGGGACTATTTCAAGAATAATTTCCCAATAAGAACCTTCCAGGAATGCAAAAACCCTCGAAGAATTGCGTTTACAGGTTTAATTGTCATTGCTTTTATATTCTTGGAGAAATGGAGCAGAAATGAGGTTCCGAGGCTGCCGTGTGAGGGGCCGTGCCCTGCGCTCCCCGCCCCTGCGCCGGCTCAAAAACAATGGCAAATATTCCTGGCAGCCCCTCCCTGGCCATTAGAGAGGAGATTTCGGCGCTGCTGATGTGCAAACGCAGCTTGTCGAAGGCCCGGCTGCTGGTTGGGTTTGGAATAACGTGAGTAGGGTGTGAGAAACAAACACCCACACGGAGTGTGTGCCTGGGAACAGCGACATTCCTCCCGTTCTCTTTTTTTTTCCTCCTTTATTCCTCTTTGTTTTTTTTTTTTTTTTTTTCCCTCTTTTTTTTCTATTTTCTCTTCTTTTTTCTCTTTTTTTCCCTTTTTTCTCTTTTTTCTTTTTTCCTTTTTTCTCTTTTTTCTTTTTTCCTTTTTTGTCTTTTTTGTCTTTTTTCTTTTTTCCTTTTTTGTCTTTTTTTCTTTTTTCTCTTTTCTTCCCTCTCTTCTTCACTTTTTTTCCCCTCTCCTCTTTTTTTTCCCAGAAGCTGTGTCCTAGCAAAACCCTTAATCCCTCCCTGTCCTCAAACCTTGGCTCTCCACGTGGTTGCCCTTTCCTACCCCTTATTTTTGTTGCTCATCACTTTTAGCCAGACACGAATCCTCTATTTCCTTTTCCCACTCTTCCAAACCCTTTTTCCTCCCCCAGTTATTACTCCAGGGGGATCAAGGGAGAGCAGCCCCCGCGTTTTGCTCCTTGCCCACCCGGGGTGATGCAGGGATGGGGAGCCAGCGCTGTTCCCGAGCCTGATCCAGACCAGCCCCTGTCCCGTGTGAGGGAATGTGGAGCCGGGGTCCGGAGGAGGTGCCCAGCCTGGCCGGAGCCAGGGCCGGAGGAGGTGCCCAGCCTGGCCGGAGCCGGGGGTCTGCGCTCCATCAGCCGCGGCCGGGATGCAGGAGCTGGACCACGAGGTGCAAATTGACGTGAGAGGGATGCTGGCAGCACCTCGGGCTGATGAAAGGACATTGTTAACAAGCCCTTAACGTTTCTCATTAATGGCTGGCGTGGGCGGCTCGGGTTTTTTGCGCTGAAAAAAGCCAGAAGACAAAAAAAAAAAAAAAAAAAAAAAAAAAAAAGTTCCACCTGGGCAGTAATTAAGATCGATCCCGTGCGTGGAGTTATCAATTTTTAAAACCTCTTTAAGTGCCTTATTTAGTTATTTTAAACAGGGCTTTTTATTTGTTGCTGCGAGTTTTCCTGGAGGAGATGGGAGCGTGGGGGACTCCTGCTGGGCTCTTCTCCTGGATCAATCATCATCCAACCCGCAGGAAAGGGGGTGCTGGTCCATCCCTCCCACTGCCCGTGGATGCTGCGAGGTGCCAGGGCCACCCATCCAGCTGGTCCAGTGCTGGGGGTGTTGTCTGAGGCGGAATTGCTTTTCTTTTGCTGAAATTCTCGCTGCAGATGGCAGCAGGGGAGATTAAAGAGGAGCTCCTGCTCGCTGGGTTGGCGTGGGAGGAATAAGGAGGAAGGTGAGGGTCGAGCCCGGTGCGGGGGCTCTGCCCAGCCCCAGGATGGGGCTCAACCCAACTTAGGCACCAGCCGAGGTCAGACTGGCTGGGAGAGGTTGTGTTTAATTAAAATAACCCTCAGCATGACCCCGAGCGCAGAGCTGCTGGGAGCTGATGAGGAAAACAGCTGCAACCCTTTTATCTGAGGACGAGCCACCGCACGATGATGTAATTTTCATTTCCGATGAGCGCCGGGATGACCTAATTCCACACGGAATCTTGTCTCTCACTTCAAAGTAGGGCATTTCAGTCGATCTGGAATTCGGCTCCACTCAGCCCCTCCCAGCCCTGCTCAGATTCAGGGCTGGAGCACCACGGCAGGACAGCGGGAGTGGGAATCCCAAGTGGGTTTGGGTCCAAATTTGACTCAAATCTTTAAAACTCCAGAGAGCAAAAGGAAACCCATTGAATTTCCATTGGTGCAGCCTGGGATGGTTTGGAGAATTGTTTTTGTCAACTGCCCAGAGCAGCTGGGGCTGCCCCTGGATCCCTGGCAGTGCCCAAGGCCAGGCTGGACATTGGGGCTGGGAGCAGCCTGGCACAGTGGGAGGTGTCCCTGCCCATGGCACTGGATGGGCTCTGAGGTCTGTCCAACCCAAACCATTCCATGATTCTGTGATTCTACAACTTTGTTCTCGTGGCTGAGCCTTTCCAGGAGGTTCAGTGTTGATTATGGCCCTTGATTTTGGGAAGCATAAACCTCAAACGTGGTCCTTATTTCTGCCTTCATGAATCAAACGCGTTATGTGCTTTTGAAACTCCCATCAATCAGCATGGTAAATGCAGGCTGAATTTTGGGGCACAGTGAGCACACAGCAGCCTTTCAGTAGTTACATGACAAAATAACTGGTGGGAGGAAATGATTCCTTCATAGTGCCCAAAAAAAAAATCCCTTTGTCCCGTCCAAACAAAATGCTCACAAAGCAAAATTTGATCACAAAACCATTTTAATTTTTACTCAGAGAAAGTTTTCCCACGAGGGGCCCAGGTCAGCACCTGCCCCAAAGTGCAGGTGGCCCAGAGTTGTGTGGGCAGAGCCCTCAGGAGGCTCAGGGGTTTGCAGGAATTAGCGGGACATTGCGGCGTGAGCTGCTGCACCAAAGCATCATTTACAGACGGAGTCGCGACGACGCGGTAACAAACTTGGTGTTCCCCAGCTGGACTATGGATGGTGCCTCAGTAATCAGCTGGGATGGCTGGAAAGCAGCTCCTGTGCCCGGCCCCCTGGCCCCTTTGGCTCCCCCAGCCCCGCAATGAGGAGGAGCCCGAGGAGCAGAGGAAGGTGACCCCACAGGCCAGCGCCGTAATTCACAGGGACCCAGCAGAGATCATGTCCCAGCCTCGCCCTCGGCAGCCGGGGGACACCAGCAGAGGCTCCTCGTGCTGCCAAAGGGCCCGGCGGGGTCAGGGCTGTGCCAAGGACACACAGAAAATGCCTTTTATTTTATCTAGAACCTGCAGAAATTTGGCCTTAACTCATCCCCTCAGGCTGAGCTGTTGTGGCTTTTACTGTTTTTGAAAGGCTTTCTGAAATGTGGCCTTCTTCACGCAAATAAATTTTAAAATATATAATATAGAGTGAGTTTATAACAATATATAATATATGAATTAATTTGGAGGGAGAAGACCGTGTGTGCTGGGGACTCCTCTTTTTCAGAAGCTGTGACTGAACATCAGACCAAGGCTGGATTTCTGCCACTGGAAGGGTTTATTTGCGCTGGGTTTTTTCAAACCTTTATCCAAAAATTACCATCCTAAACACCCCAGTGGATCAAAAGATGGACCACCACTGATGAACAGAGATCCAGCCTCTTCAGGAGCTCCATGCCTGCAGTTTGGAGCAGGATCAGGAAACGTGGTTTAGGAGAGAGAATCTCAATCTCTGCCTATCAAGATGTCCTGTTTTTGATAGGACACACAATTTCTGATCTGAGGACTATTATCCTTTTTACTTTCTGTGTCAAAAGTGAGGAGGATGGACCCCATGTGGCTGTGACAGATGAGTGGCAGGAGGGATGGGAAGAATAGAAATGGGGAAATAGAAAACTATCCTGGTTTTATATCTGAAATAGATACAATAGATAGATCCATATCTATATATCTACATAGATATGAGGTGAGTCCCACCCTCATGGCCAAGGCTGAGAAACTTCCCCCACAAAGAAGTAGTTCCGCTTAAAGCTCTATTTAAATGAGGCCAAAATCAACCTGGAAAATAAAAGCAGAAATTGAAATGAAACTGGTATATTGGCCATGGAAGTCTGCATTTTGCAGCCTTTAAACTGCATTTTGCAGCAGGTTATTGGGCAAATACAGCCTGCAGAAGAGGATGGGACTGGAATGAGGTTTGAACCTCCGAGCGTCGCGCGGCCTGGAGATCACCTCTGTCTCTGCACAGCAATATCAGGAGGCTGGAAACTCCAGACATGTTTGTTCACTCCCACAGCTGTTTACAGCCTGTTTATCCTCCGAAATGAGCAGCCTAAGCCCACCCTGAGTTGCTGAAGAAGTGGCTGCTTTGAGGAGGAGCAGGCTGTTAATTGAGCAGCTCCTCATCCCCGGCTCGGCAATCAGTCTTCCCGTTCCGCCGCTGCCGATGACCAGCAAACCTCCTCCAACCTTCTGGTTGTCAGGAAAATTGTGACAAGGCGAATGTCAGATCATGTGGAGCCTTCTGAATGTTTCTGACCCCTTCAATCTGTTTTCCAGCCTGGGTATGGCAAAGAAGCTGTGTTGGACTAATTGGTTGTCTCTCTTCTCCAGGCAGCGGATGAAGTCCAGGTACATAATCTGATTCTTTTGGATGAGCAGCATCCTGTCTTTCACAGCTTTATGTCGTGTCAGCCACTGCAGGATTGCTCTGGAAAAGTCCTTTTTTGCCAAAGCTGGAGCAGAAGATGTAGAGATCCTGCAGCCACTCATCTGCTGGGGTTGAGCAGTGCCCAGCGGAGGCTGCAGCCTCCCTCTGACTGTTACCAAGAAAAACCTCATTCATCCTCCTTGAAACACAAAATATTGCAGCTGCCAAGAGGAAGCGATAGCTTGGAAATGCTGCACTTCCATTGCTTTGTCTTAACTGATACACTATGCTTTCAGGTAGAATATTCTGTGTTTGAAATGACCTACATAACCACTGAGCTTGATTTCACTCAACTGCCCTGTTCTCTGCCCGGTAGCTTTTATCCTGGACAGTGTTTTCAGGGCTTTTGAATTGTTTCCTGCCAGTGGCAGTAAAAAATATGAGAGTATCAGGCTTGAATTTGGTGATCTGGGGGGGAATTAAAATACAGAGCTAAGAGGGAGCAGTGTTGGGTAAAACTGGCTGGAAACTTCAGAGCCAAATTGACCCCAGACATCAGAAAATGGTGTGTTGTAGTTAACCAGACTATAGAATCATGGAATGGGTTGGGTTGGAAGGGACCTTAAAGCCCATCCACTTCCAGCCCCTGGGCAGGGACACCTCCCACTGTCCCAGGCTGCTCCCAGCCCCAATGTCCAGCCTGGCCTTGGGCACTGCCAGGGATCCAGGGGCAGCCCCAGCTGCTCTGGGCACCCTGTGCCAGGGCCTGCCCACCCTCCTAGGGAAGAATTCCGTCCCAATATCCCACCCAAACCTTTAGTTCATAGTATCTAATCTAAACCTACTCTCAGTGTGAAGCCATTCCCCCTTGTCCTGGCACTCCAGGCTCTTGTAAATCGTCTCTCTCCATCTTTCTTGTAGCTCCCTTTAGGTACTGGAAGGCTGCAATTAGGTCACCCCGAAGCCTTTTAAGGAGGGGAAGCATATCTGCATTTACTTTTTACCTGAGAAGACCCCCAAAACTTCTCCAGCCCTCTTGCACAAGCACAGCAGAACTTTTCTGAGCACACAGCCCCAATTATTCCGACACCACGTTTTTGTTTAAGCATTAAAATTCAAGGCCTAAACACGCAGTTGGCAACTGGAGCTCAGAACATGCACGGTGCAAATGTGGATATATCTCGCCGAGTACACAGCCCATAAAATATGTAGTCTAAGATCACTCATTTATTTAAAGATGCTTTTTACCTCGGATGGAAAATGACACAAATCTAAATATTACAATGCCGAGTAATGTGTAACTGTCTGTATGTTATAGCCTTAACACCACACTTTTGATGCAGAAGAGATATAGCAGCTGCACTTTAATTTCAAGCAAATTGATCCCAGATGTAAATGTTGTTTTGTTGCATGGAAGATAGTGCACAGGTAAAGCAAATATCATTGGTTTATAGTCCAACAGAGTGTTGCAACAGGAGCCAGGCTCCCCTGCCCGGGCACACATAAAAGCCGGGAGGCTGCGGCAGAGCAGGGATGTCTGCGGAGGAGACACTGGAAAGAGACAGCTTTGCTTTCTACCCTTTAAAATCCAGCCACCTGTGATCTAAGGAGCTGTTTTGAAGCCAGGAAAGCGTCGTGGTTTGTCAATTGTCCTGCAGGCAAAAATCTAAATTTGGCTTGTTTTCCATTTCTTTCACTGCACGTTTCGTAGACGTGGTTTTCTCCCGACGTATTTGTGTTTGGCATGAAAGAATGAAAGAAAGCCCTGGATTTACTGAGTCAGGAAACCACTCCTTTCAAAGGAAAAATAATAGTGGTAATTGGGCTTCACTTTGCCTGCAGATACCCCAACGTCTGTGGCACCGTGGGCAATGTATAAACAGCAAAATAGTTTCTTTATTGTCTCCTGCCTGTGGAGGATGGCAAAGCCCAAACATCCTGCTGTCACTTCTCTGCTTTTGAACAGCAGACCTTCTTACTTTTTGTGAAAGAGAGCAACCTGCTCGTCCAAGGAGGAGAAACCCAGAAAAGAACACACCCCATTGCTGCTTCCCAGTATCAGCGCTCAGCCAAGCACAGCTCCCAGAGCTCAGGGACCTCCTCCGGGAGATTTCTCAGCTCAGTTATTCCTCCTTTTTTAAGAATGGCACATGTAGGACTCAGTTACCTGTGTGGGATCTGCCTGAGCAACCCTTCCCCGTGCAGGCTGAGTGCCAGTTATCCTGCAGGGTGGCTGGAAAAGGCTGGGAAGGGCTGGGAAAGGCTGGGAAAGGGCTGCCAGCGATGCCCTTCAGCTCTCACCTCCCGTTCTCCCTTCTGTGAGCTGGATGTCTCAGGGCCAGTGTTTCCTGCTTCTATTTGCTGTTGGGTTTAGGTCAGCTCTGCAACTGGAGACACAACTTTCAGGGCCTGGAGTGCCAGGATGAGGGGGAATGGCTTCCCAGTGCCAGAGGGCAGGGCTGGGTGGGAGATTGGGAAGGAATTGTTCCGTGGGAGGCTGGGCAGGCCCTGGCACAGGGTGCCCAGAGCAGCTGTGGCTGCCCCATTCAGGATTTCATGATTCTGTGCATTTCTGGTGGTTTCACAAAGGCTGCAATTCAGATAAATAGTGGGACTACTGTGTTTGGATCCTTATAAATCCTTATAAACTGATGCTTAAGTGACTGAAGTTAAACTTTTGGGATCTCCTGCTTTCCAGCCACGCTCATTTAACTCCATTTCCTCCTGAATCAGTTGAGACAGAGTGGTGCCCAAGCTGTGCAGTGGATGTGTGGCCTTTCAAACACCTCAACATCTGGATAAATGTGTATATAACATACATAAAGGTGCTGCTGAAAGACAGGTACTTCTGCACAGCGTTTTTTTCCCCTCACAGTGCCAGGAATTGACTGAACCTGTCACAGGGGTGTATAAGATGTGTACAGCCTCGATGTAGCAACTCTTGCAAGTATTTAGCAGTAAGACATATTGACCATACTCAGAAGCCCTTACTCAGACAAAACCTGGAGGTCAATGTGAGACTCGATTAATCCATTTATTCAGGAACAGCTCACTCTTTTGGGAAGGTTTTGAAGCACATAACTTTGCCAGAATAAAAAGTCAAGATTAAAATCCAGCCAGGACAGGGGAAGACACAGGGGATGTTCACCCACATGAGCTGTTCTCGGGTGGGATTGCAGGTGTTGCAGAGGAGGAAATGTGAATTTTTGGGTGGCGGTGGGTGGCAGGAGGAGGCTGGGATGTGAGGGGAGGTGGCAGTGAGCACTCAGCCTGACAGAGCTGCTGTATAATAGCAGGGCACTCACCTCAAATCACAGGTTGTGAAAACTGACATTTCCATTCAAATTATTCCAATAGCCAACTGCTCCCCAGTGCAACTCCTTCTGTAAGTGACACAGTGACAGTGATCCAGGAATTTAACTTGCTGTTGTCTCGTTCCAAGTGGAATTATGAAGTTTGTGACATGCATTAGGAGGATGGCTCCTGGTCTCAGCCGGTGCTTTGTGTGTCGCTGCCATTAATCACAGGGCGAGGCAGAGCCGGGCGGTGGTGTCAGCTCAGGGTGGCTGTCCCTGCTGGGAGCTGCCGAGCTCTGCTCCTCATCTCCTCCTTTCCCGTCGCCTGAGCGAGCAGCTCCCACTCCACTGAAGTTTTCCTGGCACCTCCTGCTTCCTTGAGGGTTTTTTTTAAAGTCTCTCTCTTTAATTATGATGGGCAGATCATCTGTTCTTGACACATGAGTAGCTGATGGCCACATTGCTGTGCTCTCTCCTCTTCTCAGGGATGCCTCTTGGATTCTTTTTCTCTTTTTCTCTACTTGGCTTTCATTGCAAGTTGCCTTTTGAATTTCTGTCTAACCTTTTAAGCAGGAAGCCTTTTCTGTTCATAAAATAAGGCAGCAGATTTTGTGATTCGAGGTGTTTGCCACACACAGCCTGAAACTGTGGACAGTTTTTTCCCTACTTTTGCATTGCATCACCATTTGCCCCTTTGGTTCATTACGCTGCCCAGCTATCACCAAACTGGTTTGGGCTCCATGCTCTGGTGCCAGAGCCAAAGCATTTGGCAGTGGATTGCCTGTCTGTGCCTTAGATATTCCTAATCTTCGTCAAACCACTGCCACTGAAGAGCAGGGCAGCAGAATTTGAGGGGGGTTCTTGGTACCCCATGGTGACACCACTCAGAAGAAATTCTCAGGGCCCATCCAGCTGGTGCAGCCCCACGGGGCTGGGAGAGGTCAAGACAAGGTTGGGGGCAGGCTCTGGGCCCCCTTGTTCTGCCCTGCAGGACGTGGATGTTACAGGCCTTGGGAATTCCAGCCAGCCGTGGCAGAAGCCCCAGTCACAGATCTGAACATCCCCGAGCTCGAAAACCATCCACGTCTGGATCTAAAAACTCAAAACTCGTCCCTCAAAACTCACGTTTGTAAATGATAGCCAGCAAATACATGGACCAGTTATTAAAGAAAATGTAATTATAAACTGACGTTGATCTACACTTCTTTAATAAGATATAGGCTTCATTATTGTTGTCACAGTCAGAAGAACTACTAATGCCAAGTTTTCACAGGGAATCATCACCTCCTTGGGCAGGGAGTGACTGTAACAGTGTTTTGCAGCAAAGCCTTCAGAAGAAGAGGAGAAGCTCCAGTGTGTGCTGTGTCTGTGAGTCACTGCCAGGGATGGAACAGCCACAACTTCACCCTCATTTACCGAGCACGGTTGGGTTTATTTCATTTTTGAAGACAAATCCATCTATTGGACAAGGTTTGACCAAAACCATGGAATTTGCAGGCTGAGCCCCTCCTCCCCCAGCTCCCTCAGCCGCTCCTGGGGCTCCAGCCCCTTCCCCAGCTCCGTTCCCTTCCCTGGACATGCTCCAGCCCCTCAAAGTCCCTCTTGTCCTGAGGGGCCCTCAGCTGGATACAGGATTCGAGGTGGGCACAACCCTGCATGACCAGGGAGCTCCTGGTTGTCTCAAGGCACTTCTCCAGAGCAGAAATGCTAAAACACATAAGAACCTCCCCAAAATTACTAAACAAGCAGATGCTCAACGCTGCCACAGAATGGAAAACCGCTGGAGCACAGAAAATAAATTTCAAATTTGGGGGTGCTGCAGCATTTGCAATTTCTGTTACAGAGACCGTTTCTTTTGCATGCTTTGGATGAGGAATAAATTAAACCCAACCAGTTTAGTGAATACCCAGCTTCCTTCTGAAGTTTCAGAAAACACCACTTCCCTCATTGTGAGACGGAACAAATCTCCTGTGGTCTGGCCAAAGGTGGGGTGAGAGCTCTGGGTTTGGGGCGAAGGAGATACTCCATAAAAATCGTGGCTTTCATGAAGATGAAGCACAGCAAAAGTAGCACAAAAGTGCTTTGATACTCTGGTGAATGGAGGATTAACTGCACAATGCTGTGAATTCACTGTGTCTCCTGTTTGTTTGCTGTTTGTTCATGGTGCCAGCAATAAAAATAATGTTTGGCTGCTAAAAGTGCTAAAAAAGGGCTTTTTGGTGCCCAGACTCTGTTTGCCAGCAGGTGAGTGTGGTGGGGAGGGAGAAGGGGGAAACCTTGGCTTCATTTATTTTCAAGGGTGGAAATTAAATGCTGGGAACCCTGATCATATTTTATTTCTTTTCAAAACTCTTATCTCTGTAACTAAGCTCGCACAAACACCACGAAAAAAAGAAAAAAAACCAAAAGAAAACCAACCAAAAAATCAAAAACGACAAAAAATAAAACCAAAACGACAAAAACTAAAACCAAAACCACCAAACCCAGCCCATGCAGCCTGGCAGGGTGGGTTATTTATAGCAGATCTCTGCCTTTTGTCAGCTTGGTGGGCTGTGGATGTCGCTCCCAAATAAACCCCGTTCTGTGCAGCAGAAGAGGAGGAGTCCTGTGGAGAGCATGGATGTGAGCTCATGTCCACGAGACAGGGAGGGCTGTGGCACAAAGCACTGCTGGGCAAGAGCCACCCCAATCTAATCATCAGCTCTGGTCGTCAGCGAGAGCTGTGGGAGAAGACGTTGTATAAAGCAGACACATCCAGGAAATAATGCCTGCCCAGTGCAGCCAGATGGAGTGGGGATGTCCTGACAAAGCATTTGTTTTAATAAATGTTCAATTAAAATTATTTCTGTAGTGCAAGCATGGTCCAGAAGTAGTATGGGAATTAATAAGGTTGCTGGTAGAAACAAACGTTAGGGGAGTTGTGTGCTAGCTAAGAATGAGAGTTATAAAAAACAAATCTTGTCGTTTCTATAGGGTTGTTTTGTGTATGTGCAAACCAGGAAATTGTGGCTCATGTGCTGCTTTCAAATGATGTTTTTAAAATTCCAGCTCTTTTATTCACGAAAAAAAATCCCCAATAACAGCAACAGTTCCTCCCATGCCCAGGCAATGTGTCAGTAATCCCTAGGTTTAGATAAATAGAGGAACTGAGGAAAAACTGCAATTTATCTGTATTAGGGAAACAGATGGTTGAGTTGGGAGGGACCTCAAACCCATCCAGTGCCAGCCCTGCCATGGCAGGGACACCTCCCACTGTGCCAGGCTGCTCCCAGCCCCAATGTCCAGCCTGGCCTTGGGCACTGCCAGGGATCCAGGGGCAGCCACAGCACATCCACTGTTGAATCAAAATTTTATGGTAGCAGAGATCTCAGATGAGCAGAGGAAGATTTTTCTGGTTTCTACCCTGGTGTAATTCCATTTATGTGGGAATTTGTGGGTACATGGATCCTGCATTACATGACCAGGGCTCTTCACACAGGTAAAATCGTGTAGGGGTTGAGCAGACCCTTTGCACCAGGAGTTTATTTTATTAATTACAGCCTGGTATTCATCCTCTTATTTGTTTATTTATCAAAATGTAATGTGTGCTTTAGTTTAGGTTAAATTTCTGGGAATGTGTGTTCACAGCCTCTGTGTGCAAGTGGAAGGCACCTGGAAATACACAGAAATTGGGGGTGGCCAAGGTAAGGATGGGTCTGACATTTACGAGCAAGATTCTGAAAATTCTAAAGCTGAGAATGTTATGTTTAATTTTCATTTTTAAATTATTTTAAGTTTAATTTAAATTTTCACTTATAATATTTATATTATATTATATTATACTATACTATACTATATTATATTATACTATACTATACTATATTATATTATACTATACTATATTATATTATACTATACTATACTATATTATATTATAATGTGTAACTATTAGATGGTGTGATATATTGTATATAATATTATGGTGGTATTATACAATAACTAATATAAACATAAATTTAAAATTTAAAAAGAAACCTTTTAATTTTGAAAGAAGACATTTGGTATTTCTCTGGAAAAATCCTACAAAGTGTAGTTTGGGATTCTTTTTAAAGGTGCTTTGTTCAGTCCAGCAATGAGACCTGAGTGGTTATCCTGGATCTTTACCCCTTATTTTGGATTTTATCTGTGCCTCTGGCCCAGCTCCAGTGCCCTGTTGGTGGCAGCACCGGGTGTCCCTTCCTGCCTGGGACAGTGCACACGGATATGGACACACTGTGATAAGAGAAAATTAGATTTAAGCTGTAGCAATCAATAAATCTTAAAACAGCCTAGTATTTCTAGAAAAAAAAAAAAGGCTTTGGAGAAGCGTCTCTGACCCATAAAGAAAAATCTTTTGCGGTGTCTAAAATTCCTGAAGTGTTTTTTTTCCTGCCTCTTCTGCTGCTTCAAAGCCTCGGGGACTCTTCAGATCTTCCCTCCCTGTGCTCACCCCGAGGGGTCAGGCGGCACAAAGGGGACAGAGCCCGGGGCTGCCCCTGCCCACCGGGATGTTCCCATGGAAAGGGGGTGTGGGGCACCCTGGGGAGCCCCACCAGAGCCCCCGGCACTGCTGCCACCTGTGCTATGGGAGGTGTCCCTGCCCATGAAAGGGGTGGCACTGGGTGGGCTTTGGGGTCCCTTCCAGCCCAACCCATCCCGGTATCCATTAACCCATGCTTGGGTTAATGCCCAACCCAGCAGGGGGTTCCTCGGGGTGTTTGCCCATTCCCAGGGCTCCCACAGCCACGGTGCTGTGTCCAGTGGGCTGCCAGGACCCAGATCCCTGTTGGCCCTCCCGAGGAACACTGCAAACGTTCAATATTTCAGTATTTCAGTATTCAAGGGGTTGGACTTTGCTGATTCTTGTGAGTTCCTTCCAACTCAGGATATTCTGTGATTCTGTGATATTGAAAATCCAGCTGCCGGTGTACCTGGGGAATGAAAACAAGGGGAAGGGAAACATTGGAATAAATTAAATAGGAATTCTATTCAGTGAAAAAAAGCATAATGTGAGTTTTGCAGTACCTGCAAGCAGAGGAGCTGAAGACCTGTCGTGAATGTGCTTCCAGGTGTGAGTAGCTACACACTGGAGCAGTCCTTGGGAGTGCACTGTGCTCAGGGGTGAAAAGCAATGCTTAAGTCTTCAAAAGCTCCGACTCTAATCATTCAATTTATTTGTGACAATATCATTTGTTCATTCCTAATGATTAAATATTGTAAATAATACCGTTTCTTTACCTTTTCTAAACACTCTTAATAGTAAAACATGGATTAATTTAAGTACTACATGCCACACAAAGGCAGGCACTGTACAGATGTGAGTTAAAAGACTGAAGCAGCATTTTAGTTTTCGGGCCACTACCAGTGCTCATGACGCCATTGCCATATTGGACATTGCTCTGTGTCTTCTTAATTTGCTCATGATTAAAACCCTCACATTTAAATCCTCACACCAAGTATTAAAGGGTTTTGCTCTTTCCTCACTCAGGTGCAAGCCATGCCTCTTTAAAGCCAGCGCACCCCCCCCAGGCACAGCAAAAGGGGAAATAAATAAATAAAGAGGCAGATAGGTAAATAAATAAATAAATAGATCTGGTAATTTAGTACTAGAAAGTTAATTCAGGGGACCTCTAACCTTTAAACCACCACGTGACTATTGATTTTCAATATCGTGCGGGCCCGTGCCACCCTGAGCGTGTAGAGCAGCGGATTCCGAGCAGTTTTTTCCTTATCAGCCCAGTCCCCGAGTACTCGTGCATTAAGACAACAAATACCGGTGGCTCCCGGCCTGTCACATGGCAGCCCCGTGGACGTGCCGGGCCTCTAATGAACTTGGGCTCTTGGCAAACAGATCATGGCAAGGGGGCTCCGGCAGCGCCTTCCCGGCTCCCTGGGGCCATGCCATGGCCGGGATGGAGGTGGCCGGTGGCAGTGGGGGGATGTGCCGTGAGGCGACCTCCAAAATCCCACTGCCCTCGCCCCCAACCATTCCTGTTTCCTGTTTAATTCCATCCCCCGTGCCCGTGTGAGCGCTGTCAGGTTGCTGAACGTGCTCTTCCCCACCCAAGACGCAAATGAAGATGGAAAGAGCGGCGCTGCTCCGAGCGGCTCTGAACCCCGTGCCTGGATTAGTCGGTAATACCAGGACATGCTACTTGAAACACCTTCCTCCCTCTGTAATCACCAATTAGTGCAATCAGTGCCCGGGCTGGCGTGCTGCCGGCCACGCGTGGCATTCCCGGCCCCGATGAAGATGTGCTTCCATCCTTGCACCTAAAAAAGACTTTCTCCTCCCCTTCTCTCCCTCCAGCTTTATTGATTATTGAAAATGTTACATCCCGGGGAGGAAAATGTCATTGCTTTAAATACCAGCATTAACAGTGGGGAAAAGTTCTTTTTCACCCAGGCGTGCGTGATGAAGAAAAATTAAACAATGGAGAAGACGGTGAAATACATGGAATTTTAAAGCAAGAAAGAGTCATTTGTGTGTTGATTCGACTGAGCAGGAGCTTCTCCCCCCCTTAAGTAAGCAAGCACGTCTCATACTGGACTTTTTTACTGGAACAGTGAAATATATAATGAAATCCAACAAGGAAACTGGAAAAACAGCCAAATTGGTGCAGCAAAGTGGTTAATAGGATCATTAGCCTCCTCGCTGTATTTTTTTGGACATTGTGTGCCTGTACCGTAGTCCTCGAGAGCAGATTGCAGGAACAGGCTGACAGTTACCCGCTAACTCAGCAGTGCTGGGTGCAAACTGCCATCTTCCTGTGGATTTACAGCTGCCACTTCTGCTACTTCAATTAGTTCTATAGCACACAGATGTTGCTTAAATGTTGCTGCTAATGATACTGCAATAAGCGTAAGATTCATGCCATATTTTGAGGCACGTAAATTTCTCAAGTGGCACAATTAAAGTGGAAATATTAGGTGGGGAGAACTTGGCAGTCTCTCCAACTTGGAAAGCGCACCCGCTATGCAATAATGGGTCAAAAATTCATTCAAGTTTTACTGCTGTTCAGAGTTTTAAAAGACTTTTCACAGTTGAATGCAAAGTAGTAAAAAGCAGAGTATTAGGAAATGAGAATGCTGTTGTGTTATTCAGACATGACTTTTTAATTTCAAATTGGAATCACGTGCCCGCCACGGCCGCGAGGGCCGCGCGCTGCCCGGCCGCAGCGCCGCGGTGCAGGAGGAATAAATCAAAAGTTTTCTTTAATACTGATTTAATTGAAGGTTCGGCGTGGTGGTTGTGTTAGCGGGGGGAGAAAAAAAAAAGAAAGGAGAAAAAATGGTTTCCTGAATCACACACAGAGACAGCATCAATCATTTCCGAAGCCAGATGTAGCCTCCAAACTGCAGCCTGACAACACATCTCCTGTTTGTGCAGCCACCAAGCAATTATTCTTTCCATTATATCTCCCAATGACAGATCTCCAAACCCAGGGCTGTAAAAATTAGAGTTTGGGCTTATACAGTTGTGTCGGGTCTTAAAAAAAAAAAATAAGAAAACTTATCATGGCTGCAGTGTTTATGAGCTTGTCAAAGTACATGTACATAATTTTCATCAGAATTTCTTTTACCTCATTTCCAATCCTTCAGGATTAGATTTATCAGCAGCTCTGTGCCGGCGTCCGAGCAGCTTTTCCACCTGCGAGTGGGATCTGGCTGCGGGGAGCCTGTTGGGGTGGCTCTGGTTGGGAAATGTGAAAGCTTTTCTTCCTCCTCATCTTTTCTTCCTCTTCGTCTCCGTCATTTATTTCATCATTTTCTTCGTCTTCATATTTTTTCATGATTTTCCTAATTTTATTAATTTAATCTCTTTTTCATCATTTTCCTCATCTTCATTTCTTTTTCATAATTTTCACCTTCACTATTTGCTTCATCATTTTTTCACCATTGTTTACATTTTCTTAATTTTCATCATTCTTTCTTCATCTTCATCATTTATTTAATCATTCTCTCAATCGTTTTTTTCATCGCTTTGTTCATTTTCATCATTTTCTTCATCCTCATCCTTTTCTTTACCATTTCCTTCGTCCTCCTCCAAATATTTCCCTTGCTCAAATATTTCTGTGGTGTACTGCCTTGGCTCTCCATCAAATTTAGGTGTCGTTTTTGGAAACACTGTGGCCTGTTTGGTACATTCATCACTGTGAGTTTGTCGTGAGGAAGAAGCACCAGTGGCAGCACTAAACTGGGCAGCAAACCCAAAGCTGGAAATTCACACATTATTTCCATTCAGTGTTTAATTTATTTGTTCTGGGGAGAGATTGTGAGATGAGCACTGATTTTGAAAATTCCAGCATGGGCAATATTTTAAGGATGAAGTTAAATGCTAGGAGAAGCCAGCAATAGTAAATTAAGGCTGGGGAACATCAGAACCTCACATCTAAATTACTGATTTTTCTACCCTGTTTCCATTTCTCTGTGTGGCTTCATCCCACTCCAGGTTTAGACTATATGATAATATTTAATTTCTTCCCAATATCCCATCTATCCCTGCCCTCTGGAAGTGGAAAACCATTGCCCCTTGTCCTGGCACTCGAGGCCCTTGTCTAAAATCCCTCTCCAGCTCTCTTCTATTTTTTTTGTCATAGTGAACACAGCTATGAAAATCAAAATAGTTTTCCATGATTTCCCCTCTAAAAAAGTGCCCAATGTTGAAAAATGAACATATTTTGAGCTCTACTCTGCAGTAGCAACTGAATTTTTTTGCAGACTAAACCTGAGATGGAGAACAAAAACCAGACACAACTTCTAATGTTGGCTTTCAGGAGAAAGACTGCAGAGGTCTGTGATTTGTTACTGGTGAACATGGAGTCAGAATGTGATGATGATTTTATGGAATTCACAGAAACAATGCCCTGTCCTTATAAAATTTTGCTTCTGTGATTTATCAAAGGTTTTTTTCTTCCAGTAAATGAGAGTTCAACCGTGCTTTGTCCCCCAGAGGAGTAATTAGATCCAAAATGGTGCAGAAAAAAGGCAACTTGGCTCCAAATATCACACCCAAATTGCTTGTCCAAGTTGGTGCAACGATATCGGAGTTTGTAACGCTCTGTGAAGTTGCTGGGGGACTAAGCACTGATTTACTCACCACATGATTTAGGGGAAAAATCAAATTAAATCTCTGTAGTTACCTCAGCAACCACCAGCATGGGTTGTGTTTGTGCTCCCTGATGGACAGACCGGGCCAGGGTGTCGCTGGTGCAAATGCCACGGAGAGACCAGCAGGGACACGGCAAAGTGGTCCTTGAACTTCTCAGCATTCAGGGTTTGCTGGAAAGACTTTCCTTTGCATTGGCAAGGACTTCCTAACTCAGTCCCTCTCTGACTTTGGCAGTTTGTTTCTCATCTCAAGTAGCCTCTGTAATCTATTATGATATATAGGCCAGTCTGATTCCCCCCTCGCTCCAGCCTATGTCCTCTTTCTATTTAGGAATTAATTATGATGCTATCTCGTATAACTCATTAGTATCAATTAATTCTTCCCCTTTCATGATTTTATATAGCTAAATTAGATTGCCTCTTAGGAACTTAATAATCAGTATTGGACTCATTTAGACATATCTATTTTCCCCCTTCTCCACCCAGTTTCACTTGGGCACTGGGTTGTGGTGGTGGGAAATGCCCCATCCCATCCAGGGGGGCAGTGCCACTGTACCCCATCTCCACCACGGCCACCAGCTCTGGCCTCACCTCACCCATAATTCTGAATTCTAGCAGTTTTTTGTTATTATTATTTATTTATCTGGGGGCTGCACGAGATGTTATTCTTGGTTTATCAGGGTGAATAGGAAATATTCGACTTCCAGCATTTGGCCAAACCATTGTGAATTCTTTCCCCCTTAAACTCGCCACAGGGACAGGGAGAGAGTGGAGGGAGATGCTCATTTTGCTCATTCATCCTGGTGGGGTGCTAAGTTTGAAATCTCAGCGTTGCTGGAATTCACATGTCCATATTTAACTGCTTCACTGCTTGCTGGCACGTCGGATCCAGGCAGGGAAAAAAAGCAAGAATATGATTGAATATATCTGGCAGGACCTGATATTCCCACTCATTTTGAATCTGATCCAGCAGCAGCCAAGGCAATTAAATAACAAGTTTTTCTCTGGCGAAATGAGTTGCAAAATGCCCCCAGCTGCATGATGTAGGAAATACACCTTGATTTTACTAATTGCTGAGCCTGTACCTCACGGGGGTAGATCCAAGGCAGCTTCCCAGGACCCACATCACGTATTCCAGGGAACTGAGCCTGGGCTGGGATGGGTTATCCCCCACTATGAGCCCGGGATAAGCTGCTGAGTGAGGGCTGTGGGCAGGGGGTGGTGAAAGGTGAGTGGATTTGCCTTGTTAGGAACATCAAACATCCAACATCACCTGCCATCCTTGGGCAACACCAGGCTCCAGATGCTCCCATGACTGGCCAGGAGAGAGCTCAGGCTCAGCCTCCTGCTGAAAAAAGGCCAGGCTGGGGGAGGTACAGCTTAGCTTTAGTGAGGCAGCAAAATGCAGCCTAAAGAGACAAATTTCAAGAGATCAGCTGGTGTGGTGTCAGAGTTTCTCCATCACGGGCTGGAACTGTCCCAGCAGCATCACCAAACACCTGTGATCTGCTGTATTGTAACATAACCTCCAAGGAGTTGGAATTTTTAAAAAAATGCAATGATTTGAAAGAAAAATGGTGTTAGATCAAAGTTATTGCAGGTTGCAGCACACACGTGCCTGCACATGTGTGATGGGCTTTGAGCAGCCTGGTCTAGTGCAGGGTGTCCCTGCCCATGGCAGGGGTGGAACTGGGTGAGCTTTAAGGTTCCTTCCAACCCAAACCATTCCATGATTCCATGATATTGCATCTCCTTTACATCACCTGGTACTGGAAAAACACGACCCAAAGAGGTACCCCCACTGCAGGACAAAGCTGGGCATCAGTGCTTCTCCCAACAGCAGCTTTGGAAGATGGAAGTGGAAATGAGTGTATTGACCCCAGATTTTACTGTTTCCATATTCAGTTCCAGATCAAACAACAGGGCTGGTGATGGGAGGGCTCTGCTGGGAGACCGAGACACACGAGGAGGTTTGAATAAGCAGCATAACGAGTGTAATTGCTAAATCTCAATTCAGGGAGATATGGGTCAAGGGAAGGAAAAAGAAGGGTGGATTTCTGTGAAAGGAGAGGAAAAGTCAAAAGGCTGAGGCTCACAGGATAACTTTATTTAGGCATACATTCGGGTTTGAAGCCCCCCGTGTCTCCCATCGCTCCCCCAGCACCCAGCTGCTCACCAGCCTGCCCCAAACACCCACTCAGGGGGATGGCAAGGGAAAAAAAAGAAGGAAAAAAGAAAGGCGGGAAGAAAAGAATCCAAAACTTGACTGGAAGGACAAAAATATTTTTTTGAGAAAATATTTCCCTCAAAATTTATAGAAAATTCAATCTTATCCCCATTCAAGATGGTTTTCAAATATGATTTCCACTGAAAATGAGGGAAAATGTACCATCTGATCTATCTTTTATTAATTTTTCCCTGACAATGTCAGCTCATTCTCCGAAGGGGAGATTATTCCCATTATCAACAAATTTAACTGGTTTTGTTCAAATCTAAGAGCATTCCTGAATTTGCACTTCCTTGGGCTGTTCACGGAGCTCTCCCTATTATTTAATTTATTTACATCCATGTATGCAATTATATTTCGTAATCTGATTATGTGGTTTATATCTTTGTAGGGATGAGAATGCAGAATGTTGCATTTCTTTTTTATTATATGAGTTGTCAAGTTCTTTTTGGATGGAAATGAGAGTTCAGTACCATTGTGGTGAGAGGAGCATTAATTTCATCAGTTAACCAGACCTACCAAAATAGTGCCGGGTGCAAAATCAAGGAGCATATTCTGCACCTGAATTATAAATGTCATTAATTAATTTCACTGATAAAGTTAATATGCAAAGGAGATATTATTATCTATAGTAAAAAAAAATTAATAGGTGGTTTGTGATCATCACATCCTTAAGATACTAAAACCCAGCAGATCTTATCCTTTCAAATTTATTTTTTATTCATAGATAGGGAGAGGAAAACACATTTTCTGCTCTTCCAACACCCAATCATGTTTTCAGTTCTGAGTGAATTAGTCACTGACCTGCACCAGATGAATACATTGAAATGAAGAGGAAAAACCCAACACAACTCTGCTGTTGCTGAAATTGCTGTGACCAAGTTTGTCACTGCAAAAACTCTGACTCCAGGTGCTGAGCTGGATCCTGCCAGCCCAGTCATCTGAACCACCTTGAGATGACCTCAGGAAGTGTTATCTGCCTAAACCTATTTTGCATTTAAACTGAATTATTTATCTAAGTTACTCTTTTCCTTGGGCTCCTTCCCATGGCAGCCTCTGCACTGATCCAAACTGGTGGGTGAAATGTCAACCTCAGCCCCTGGCAGTGCCCAGGGCCAGGCTGGACATTGGGGCTGGGAGCAGCCTGGGACAGTGGAAGGTGTCCCTGCCATGGCAGGGGGTGGCACTGGGTGATCCTTCAGGTGCCTTCTAATCCAAACCATTCTGTGATTCTGTGACATCAGAAGAATGCTGAATAAACCCTCCCCATCACACAGTTTGGGACAAAAAACTGTTCTCTTGATAAAACTCCCGTAGGTTCTTTTGTAATACTTGAGGGCTGCACCTGGCCAGCATGAGCAGATGTTTGCTTCTGGTAGCTGCTTTCCACGCTAATTAAAAAAAAAAAATAAAAGAAAACCAAGTTTAAAATTCTTTATATCAGGTTTCTGGTGTACATCAGTGATGTAAATGTAGCTAATTGCTCAACTTTTTATTTATTTCTGTATTTATTTATGTATTTATTACTTTTTTAGCCATTCCACTTACTTGGTCATGGCCTTTTACAACCATCAAAAGCAGAGCATTTTGGACATCTTTATGTGCAATACCCTGAAGAGGGTTGTTCCAGGACACCATGTTTTGTTAAAAATGCTGCTCTCAGTCTGTATTTTCCCTGTGCTCTGTCACTCCTCAGGGCTGAGCTGCTGAAGGGCCTTAACAAATCGCTGGCTGGGGATGTGCAGCTCTGGAAAGGGACTGAGGTGGGCAAGGATGGCTTGGCTTGGACCTCTGTAAAGTATTTCGGCAGGTCTGGCCCAGTTAATCCTGGTTTAGACCTCTGAAAGGTCCCTGAGTAGCTTTCCCATTAAAAAAAAAACATTATTTCTGTTTGTATTTTACTGATGTCCTTGGGCCCCTGTTGCTCAGGCTTTAACAGCTCCAGGGATTTGTTAAGATTTGTTAAGATTTGTGAGGCCCACGGCCCTCACCCATAGGCTTGGCTTCACCCCTTGGTCCATCTGAGCCTGTGGCTGGTCCCAAGCTACTGCTTGGCCTCTGCTAATCTGTTCAGGCTGTGCTTAAGGGATGAAGTAAGCGAGGAAATAGTTGAGGAGAAGCCTTTCAAGTCCTTGTAGAGATATTTGGGACACTACAGCGTTTGTTGGATTCGTGACCTACTCAAATGAGACACGTGGATAAATCAAAAAGGGGAAGAAGCACCAGAGACTGAACTGATCAGCCCAAAGAGGCTTGAGATGGTTGTTAGAGGTGGTATTATTTTTGTTATTTATACTCATTACAGTTTCTTTTATGTCTGCGGACACAAGAGCCTGGAGCGAGAGCTGTCCTAAGGAGGAAAAGGGTCACTGGTCACTGGCACAGGGTGCCCAGAGCAGCTGGGGCTGCCCCTGGATCCCTGGCAGTGCCCAAGGCCAGGCTGGACATTGGGGCTGGGAGCAGCCTGGCACAGTGGGAGGTGTCCCTGCCATGGCAGGGGTGGCACTGGATGGATTGAAGGTCCCTCCCAACCCAAACCATTCCAGACACACTCCAAGCATTTGCTTCCACAACAGAATTCCACAGCACAAGGAAGGAAGTCATTAAATACAACTTTATTGGGTTTCATTGTACAATTCTTTTTCACATCTTCCTCCTTTCTTCTTTCTTCCATCTTCCCCTTAGTATTTCCGTCCCATGCTTCCTCACAGATACAGGGCAATTCTTGTCTGGCTGTGTTACCCACACCAAACCCAGCCTCAGTTTCCTTTTTTAACTTGATTTTTCTATTTTAGATTTTACACAGTAGGAAATCTGTGATTTTTGTCTCGTTGAAGCAAAGTAGCTTTCAGATGATTTGCTTGCACCCTCACCACCCTGGTGGGTCTGTTCTGGGGGTAGTTGCTGTCTTTTGCTACAAAGTCGTTTCTCAAACAGCTTCATTTATTTCAAGATAAATGCAAACAAAGAGTCACATAACCAAAATCCTCTAAAAGCTTTGTGAGCACCAAAAATGTACCATTTTGTGACTAATTAACTTCATCCTTTAATTCATTATGTCCTTTCAGTAATAGCACAAGTCAACAAAGAGAAAACTATTAATTGCAACTGTTGCCTTGTTTAAATATTTAAGAAATAAAATGTTTAAGAAATAGAATAGAATCATGACTGTATCACCTCTGCCACTGTCATATTCCAACTGGCCAAAGCGATGTCACCAGCTGAAGTGGGGTCCCACATCAGGAGGTCTCAACTCCTCCACCAGTTATTTTCAACCTGAGCACTGAGAAATCATATTTGATCTTTTTATCTAACAGTGAAGTTTAGCATTACATAGGAGAAAGGGAGATGGCTTGGGTTTCATTATTTGATTTCTACAGTTTAAAGTTCTAGGACAGTTGAATTAATTACAACTTTAGTATGTTATGAAGTATCTGGGTAGAGATAGAGTTTGGAATGATACCAGCAACTTTTTAAAACTTTTTATGACTTGTGGGACTTCTGGAACATTCCTCCTTCGTATGCTTTAGTTTAGAGGTTGTTTGCATGCCCTGACTCCTGACTGGGTGCTTTCTCTTCCTGTAAAACTTAGGGCACTACATCGAACAACGACAAGCGGCCAAAAAAAAAAAAAAAAAATCAATTTGTAATCTGATTTGAGGGTTTTGATTTCCTCTGATGAGTTTCAATTTCATTAAAAGCAACCTTATTCGCGCATAAAAGAACTCCTTGAAGGGTAAAACAGGGAATTGTCTCAAAGAGTATAAAGAATCCTCACTCCTTTGTGCAGTTTATTCAGGGCATTAATTGTGGGTCCGGCGGGCGGCGGTGGCTGGCAGATGCGCCGCTATCGGCGCCGCGATCTGCGCGAGGAGGGAGGCGCAGCACAAGGGCTCACATTCAACCCTCATTGCGGGCTGCATTGACACTCCAGTTATCAACAGCCCTTATTATCTGCTTAGCGGCGGATCGCAGCCTGCCGCTGACATAATAAGCTACAAATCACTGGTGGGGCCTTTCTGCATTCTCCTAATTGTGTGTATTCTCTGGAAAAAAATTATCGCCAGGCCTCTTGTCTTGATGAGAAATTGACATTTTCTGGCAGAGCCTGGCGAGGACTATGTGGGGAGATAAGACTTATAGTTGTTTTAAAGGAGTGCAGCCATTCTTTCAGAGGCCTCTTTATTGCTCTAGTTGACCCACTTGATGAGTATGGATTTCATGAGGTCTTTTTCAGCATTTGAACTATAAAAGGTTCAGAATGACACCACCCCTTATAGACAAAAGATAACCTTGCCCTTTGAATATATTGATTCTTTATTAACTAGGCTGTTTAATGCAATGAAATGAGGCATTAGATTGAAGCCTATTTCAAGTGCTTTGGATAATCTTTAAAAGCTTGAAAGACTTTTAAAAGCTGCTCTGCAATAATTGGCGTGTACTTTTAGAGACTCTTATTCCTTCTTTTTCATTAAGGAATTTTTATCATCTTCCTATGTCTAAACTCACTGTGGGCTGACACAAGATATTTCCTCAGCAGGGCTCCTACCCAAATGTGTCGTAGGTGGTGGATTGCTCTAGGAATTGTCATATGTGGGTTTTCTCCTTTTGTATTTTCCTTGCATTGAAAGTTAGAGGAACCATTTAGATGCTCGTTATTCAAACCTTTGAAATAAAACTAAAAGGAAAAGCGCCAGTGGGCATCGTCCAGACTTTCATCCCTAAAAACCAGATTATTTTTTAGTGGGATGCATCTGATTATGCCACTGTTTAAACATGATACACAGACACACACTCCGAGTGGAACAGTTTTCAGTGCATCATAATAATAATAATAATAATAACCCAAAGTGCTCTGCAGCTTTGTTTTCATCAAACGTGTTTCCATCAGACATGAAAACTATGGAAATACTGGAGAAGAAAGGAAACATGGTTAAAAATCCTGGTTTTCCTTCTTTGTAGGCTGTGTCTACAGTGAGTCTCACCTTCTCCTCACTCCGTCCCTAAAGCACAGGCAGCCGAGGAGGGGCTGGGACACACAGCGTGTCCTTTGGCACTGTATCCACATGCACCACTACATCCATTTGCTTTGGAGCTCTGAGTTCCTCCGTGCCCTCTCAAAGTTGTCAGCAGCCCTCTGATTAATGACCAGATCAAACTCCATAACAAACTCCCCGTTTTACCACCACAGGCACTTACATTCCTCTGCCAGACCCATATTCCTGTGGAAATACCCATTTTTTGGTGCTGCTGGTCACACACAAGGATACAGGAGCACATTTGGCGTCTGGGGTGGGGAACTCAGACCTGTACAGCAGCGAAAGCGTTGCAACTTCTCTGACTGGGAGGCGGAGCTGTGCCCACCTCATTATAAATACATTTTTGTACCCATTAGATGTGCATTGCACATATTATGGCCCAGAGGATGAAATATTTGTGCTCAGTATTATAATTAACCAAAGCATTTGCTTCCTTAGCAGCAGTTAAGAGATGAGCACGCCAACCTTCAGTGTCAAACCACCACATGGAAAATTTGGGTTGTGCTTTGTTTAAAATAACTTTTCCTGTTTACAGACCTTTACAATATGATATTAAAATAGTTTAAAAAAAAATCTATTGTTATCTTTACTTTACAAAAAGGGTGTCTGAAGTGCACAGTTTTGTTTAAATAAGAAAAAGAGATATTCTGCTGTTATCTTCACAAAAAGTGAGCACTTTTGGATAAATACTTCACCAAGGCTGAGCAACAAGTGATTGCCACTGCAGAGCAGAGATCTCCTTCCTCATCCTCCTCCCAGGGAACTGGAAAGACCACGTCAAGGATTTGGGCTTTTTCATAACAAAGGAATAAAAATTCTGATATTTAGAAATGAAACCCCCAGTGTTGCGTTTTTTCATTTCGTGTTTAGTCACTTTTTTTAATAATCAAACCAGATAAAATTACTAAAAATGAAATTCACAGACAAGAAATACTTTAATTAAATATTGTGTAAAATGAACATTTTTTTATACAGTTAAATATATGAAAAAATGTACAGATAAAACAATCTTATTGTAGGGTCTTTAACAGTAAAATCTACCATTTAGTGAAGCTTTCCGTCTGGAGACAATGAAGCGATGAGTGCATTGACTAATTAATCTAAAACACAAACAGATTGCATTTATGAAGGAACTTGCAGACTTTCTTAACATGTACACGTGACCTCTTTTTTTACTTTTTTTAGAGCAAAACCTTACTTAGACAAAATATAACGGAGGCAATTCAGTTCCAAAGTGACTTCTCAGGCTTTCCTACCTAGCCAAGCCTTGGCCGTGCTCACAGAGCTGTGCTACGCTGAACTGTTCTTCTAAACCCTTTCAGAAAAGCTTGACTAAAATGTGCATTATTTTTTGCCCAGAAAGAAAAAAAAAATTAAAAATAATTTTTAAAAAAATGATGAATAATAATTTTTTTAATAATCCCTCCTTTTTGGTTAAAAGGTGAATTTTGCTGCAGTTTGCAACGTGCTTTGCAGTGCTGCGCTGGCAAAGGATTTAGTGCAAAGTAAAAATAAAAACAACTCCACGTTTCTCTCGCTGGATTTGGCACTGAGAGCCACGGAATACGCCGGAGGTCATTCCAGTTTAAAAAGTACAGTCGGCTACGGGTCGATTACAAAAAGTTCC
Organism: Corvus kubaryi; assembly: GCF_017639235.1. Classification (NCBI taxonomy): domain Eukaryota; kingdom Metazoa; phylum Chordata; class Aves; order Passeriformes; family Corvidae; genus Corvus; species Corvus kubaryi. The sequence continues at coordinate 22,306,886 of NW_024580672.1, forward strand.
CTTAAAAAA
>NW_024580672.1:22309394-22319394 GCF_017639235.1 Corvus kubaryi
GCCCTGGGCAGAAAACCTCCTTTTCCACTATTCTACTTCATGGTGAAAGCAGGACTGAGCAAACCAAGGATTGTCCAAGACCAAAACCAAGAACTCTAAACCTTCTCCCAACCCTAGAGATCAAACACCATAGAAAGACGTGATATTAATGCCCTGACCAGCCATCTCCTGGGGTTTTTTAACAGATAAAGACTGAGATGCCAACAACCACTGTTTTTTTCCTAGTTAACTCTTTGGTAGAAGCGTAATTTAGACAGTCTTTAATTTTAGTGTTGTTTAATTTTTGCCATAATGATATTTCTCATTAATTTATGTACAACAGATATTAATAAATTTGTTCGTGTAGCGATGTGAACTTCAATTTCTCAGTTCATTAATTTCAACAATATTAATTTATTTCAGATTCGCTGTTGCAGCTTTACGGTTTGGAAGAGCTGGGTCTGTACACATTTCACAGGTTACACAACCACCAGCAGCATTGCTCCAGCAGCTGCACCTGGAGCAGCCCCTAGTTCTGACAGAGCCTTCCGTGGATTTGGATGGGGTTAAACCTCTCTAAAACACAGCTCAGGTGATGCTCTTGGAGCAGGATAAAGTCTTCCAAGTCTGCTACTTTCCTCCCCAGTTAAACTTGTCAAATATGTCAAAATCAAAACTGAAGTTATGATTTTGCAACAGTTACAATAATGAATTTTTTAAACCTAGCCAGCAAGTGAAGCTACAAAATTTAACTGCGTAATAGTGGGTATATGGGCAGAGAGCCTTTCTACCCTAAATATTCAGTTTCCTTATCATGTTTTCAGAGAATCACAAAATCATTTAGGTTGGAAAAGATCTTCGATATCACCAAGTCCAAGCTGAGCCTGATCCCCACCTTGTCCCCAGCCCAGAACACTGAGTGCCACATCCAGACCTTCCCTGGACTCCTCCAAGGACGAGGACTCCAAACCTTCCTGAGCAGCGTCTTCCAAGGCCTGACCACCCTCAAAAACCTTTAAAAAAAACACTTCACTAAATCCCCTCTGTTCCACACTTCATCAGCCCAGGCCAGCAGATGACCTCGCCCCGTATCTGGACCTGCCAAACCCCTGCTCTCAGCTTGGCTTCTCCTGTGGGATTCAGCCAGCACCAAATCTATCACCATGCCAGTCTGGTTATCAGGGGTGCACCTGACCTGGGGGGTGCAGGAGATCATTTTAAGGAACAGTTGTCATGGAGTCACAGAATCATTAATGTTGGAAAGGACCTTTAAGGTCGTCAAGTCCAGCACTGTCGTGGTTCACCACTAAGCCATGTCCTCAAGTGCCTCATGCTGCAATTCCACCATCAGCTGCTCCACCCCTGGCAGTGTCCAGGGCCAGGCTGGACATTGGGGCTTGGAGCAGCCTGGGACAGTGGGAGGTGTCCCTGCCATGGCAGGGGCTGGAACAAGATGATCTTTAAGGTCCATTCCCACCCAAGCCGTTCTATGATTCTGACGTGTGAAAATTTAGATTATCTGCTGCCATATTTTTCTGGGGGAAAGAAAAAAGACCTCAATTCTTTAATTTAACCATTTTTATTGAATTTTCTTTGTAGCACAGTCAGAGAGGGGGGCACAAGGTTGATGCTCTAGATGTGTATTTCACAATTTATTTTAGTAGCAATCTTTGACAATTGTGAATTTCTGCACTGAGCTTCTTGCTGTGCAAATTGATACCAAACGCCTTCTTAAAGAAAAATGAGCTGGTGAGTTTTTTAATAATAATTTTAATACTTTCATCTGGAGGAAGACCAGAAAATTAAGCAGGATGCAATTTTAAAAGAATATAGAGAGCCTTTTGCTCTGCATTACAGTCCTATAACCAGAGAGCAATATCTTTCACAATCTATAGAAAGTAAATTACGATTGAAAACCAAATTTTGAGCACATATTGTACTTCCAACTTTGCAGTGAGCCAGTAGTCTCTCACTAAAAAATTTCTTTTCTACCTTTAATGTTCATTGTTTTAAACAGGAAAAGGCTCTCTGCCCTAAGGAACACACATGGTAGGATCCTGCTCTTAAAAAATCGTGTGAGTACTTGACTTTCTGGTCATAGACTATGGAGGTCATGCAGAGTCAACAAGATTGTGACTTTTTGGATAGGGCCCAAAAGCCCTTTTTTGTAGGCTTATTCACAGGAGTGAGTCAGGCCCTGGGGGCAGCAGAGAGGTGTTTCCTCCAAGAGCCACAGCTTCTGCGTGCTGACCCTCCTTAGGCACCGGCTGGCTGAGGATGGACGGGCAGCTGGCATGGGTGCAGCAAGGGGGAGAAGTAAACATCAGCCCTGGCTGGCACTGCCCCCACCCTGACCTCTCTGAGATCTCCCCAGGTTGTCTTTTTTATTCTTAACCTCTGTCTTCATCACTGAATCATAAAATCCCAGAATGGATGGGGTTGGAAGGGATCTCAAGGACCAGCTAGTTCCAACCCACTGCCACAAGCTGGGACACCTTCCACTAGAAGGTGTCTTGGATCTCTTTCCAAAAGAAGGGGCATCTACAGACATCTCCATCTTCACTCTTGGGCAGTAGGTCCTAAGCAGAGGGAGGGTTTTGGGGTTGTGCTTACAGGCAGCAACATCTTGCTTCTGGTGTGGTGGGCTCAGGTGGTCCTGATGCTCAGGGTGACATCAGCACAAGCCAGAAGTTTAGAGCAGCTCAACTTCTGTTTAATTCTTTGTCAGGAGACAAAACAATCGCCCTGAGGTCCAGCTGGAGCTCCATAGTTCTGCTGCTCTCACCAACTTAGATGTGCCACAAGCAGCATTTTTCCACACAGAGATACCCTGCAGTGGTTTACCCACCTGGAACGGGGCAATTAACCCCCAAATCCCTGAGAAAGGACCACCCTCATCTGAATCCTTATCCTTTCTTATCCAAGTCCCTCCTTATCCACCAACTGCAGGATTTGCCTCTGATACAACGCCAGTGACCACGAGCTCTTACTGCCCTGGTTTGACTGAATGTGACCATTCCTAACAGTGCCAATGCTCAGCTGTCGCTCAGCTCCTTCACATCCTGCTCTGTAATGAGGCTCTCTACTTGAAGATCACCAAAAAAACTTCAGCTGCGTTGGACTGCAGCTCTTGAACTCTGTATTTTAATTTAATGTATAAAATGTGCTGATCAGAAAACTCTCGAGGTGGTTGTACAGAGTCCAGAAAGCAACTAATTAAACTTTAAAAAGAGTTCCATGTCAACAAACGACAGCAAAAATAGGAAGGAAGAAGCAGAAACTCCCTAATGAACTCTATGTATCAAATGCAGTGTAAATAAGTACCAACACAAGAGTGCTGGTGGCTTTTCTTGGTGATGTCTAATGAAGGAAGGAGCTGACAAACTCATCCCTGTCCTGCCCCTCAGCTCTGGCTGCAGCTCAGGCCAAGGCAGTGGCTGAGATCTGTGAGGACCACGGGGTGAAGCACTGCCAATCTGAGGCCTTTTGTCATTCAGGCTGAATTGACTCAAAGCTTTGGGTGGACAAAGGGATGGTGCCTCTGCTGGGATGCTGAAGGAACTCACAGAGGACTCCTGGGTGAGGGAGGTGAGGTGGTGCTGAGGCCCTGGCACAGGGAAAGCTGTGGCTGCCCCTGGATCCCTGGCAGTGCCCAAGGCCAGGCTGGACATTGGGGCTTGGAGCAGCCTGGGACAGTGGAAGGTGTCCCTGCTCTAAGTTGGAACTAGATGGTATTTAGGGTCCTTCCAACCCAAAACCTACCAGGAGTCTATGATTCCACATCAGTTCCCTAGCTCCCACAATACTGAGCATCACCTCGTGGTGCTGTCTACTTTGCATAAATTATGCAATTTTTTTGCCTCAACCCTGGAAGTCGCTGCTCTAATTACCAGACCAGAAGGACATTCTGCCTGTTTCTCTGCGTCATTCTGCTCAACACAAAATTATTCAGCTTCAGCTGACAGAGGAAAATTGACAGTTTTTATTTAATTAATTACTTATTTGTCTATTTATTATCTATTTATTTTCAACACTTGATTTTCAGTTCAGATGCTGATCCAAAACCCAAAAGGATTACACCAAATCTGCTGCTTGGATTGCAGCATCTGAAAATCAGGGGTTGAAGGCATCATTAGGTCTTCACTGGGCTCTCTGGGCATGAAAAAAGCTTAGAGCAAAGCAAGGATGGGCTCAGCTTAAGAGCTAAATTCATGACCTGTTTAACAAAATTGGTATTGGCTGATTCCAAGTCATCATCTGAGCTTTATACAAAAAGCATTTTGTTCCTGAGGATGGAGATGTGTGGTTACTGGGGGCTTGGGGAGGTGCTAAGGGACATTGGGTGCTTGGTGCAGGCATTCAGCCCTCCCAGCTCTCCTTAAAACCCCACTTTGAGGTAATCTAGAGCTCTTAAGTAAAGAGCTCTAAAAAACATAAAACCTTGAGTATCTGATAGGAAGCCCTTTATTCACATGCTGAAATTAGAGAAATTAAGATAATTTTAATTTAGATCTTTAAATAATTGTGGTTTTCAGAGTAAATCAAAATCAATTAGTTGATACAAATACAAATATAGGAATATTCGCTACAGAAGAGCTGCCTCAGCTCTTAGCCATGTGTTACCACATTTATATGATTATTTTATTTTTTATTCCTTTTATTATTTTCGTCTATTATTTGATGTTTATTATTTTCATTTATTTTCATTTTATTACCTTTTTTTCCTTTTTTTTTGTTATTTTATTCCAGTATTTGCTTTTCATACCAGTGTCTTCCTATGAAAAGAGGAAAGTAGGACACTGGATTATTTTATGAATGGATTATCTTTTCTAAGAATATGGATATAGTTTCCTACTTACAGTAGTAACACAGTGAAGCTTCCACTAAAGAAATATGCAAAAAACTGGTAATTTAATTATCCTTTCCTTTAATAGTCATGCTACAATGAGTTTGTGTATCTGGATTCTCAGCTCTTTGTTGACCTGAGTGCATAACAAGGTCTCAGATGGTTTTTTTGGGCCAAGAAGTTAATAGCAAGCTACAGGAAGATTAATTTTGAGGTCCTGGTGTGGATTTAGGGTGGACAAGCAGTTCTGCGGGACTGGGATGATAACTCTCCAAAGTGCCTTCAGCACCCCGCAAAATGCAGGTGTCCAGAATTATTTTGGGAAATTACAATATTCCTCATCTGTTTTCCTGTGAGTGCTGGCTGGATTATGGATGTCATGGCGATAAGAAGAATAAATAATCCTGTGCTGCTGCTGCTTCTTAACTGGGGAAGTCAAGAGGAGCGACGACCTCCGGGATGAGAGTGTCCTCAGCCCTTCCTGGTTTCAAGGGGATCTGAAGTGTTTCAATTTACTGCACCGTTCACTGAGACTCCATCAGAGGCAAACCAACCTTCCCAATGATTCTAACACACCTTCAGTCTCACATTCTACACGTCAAAATACCCCCTAAAAGTGGCAAAATAGGCCATGAGTCTTCCTTTTTAGGGTGACTTCTTTGTTCGTGTTTTCGTTCTCACACTGTGTCATAATTCCTCCTGCCCCACCCCCAACAGGCGACCGCAGACATTCTGTCACTGATTTATCAGCTGATTGCATTACCCCCATGAAATCACATGAATTTAAAAAAATAACTAAAATAAAAAGGCAAAATATTAAAATTGCCTTCCCTAATTAAAATACTTAGTTCATTTAGGGACGTAACCACTCTAACACCACAGTAGGAGCTGGGACCACCAGAGCATGCAAACCACTGCACACAGGGCTACCTAGTCCAGGGAAGCTTAGTCCACTGAGTAAAGCTTAACCTGACTTACATTAAGTTGACATATGTAAAATCAGTACTGCACCCTATATAAAGCGAGGAAATCACACCATGTCCTGCCAGAACACTGCTGGGTTTAAACATCCACAGAAATGTGTTCAGAAAACATATAAACACCAGGAGTACACCAAACCCTCCAAGAGGCATTCAGGGATACAGTCTTCCCTAAAAATTTAAGGCACAAACTCCTAAGGGAAAATGCCAGAAAAACAACTGGTGTTTTCTCTAATGCAAGTATCAAAAATGAACTAAAAGCCTGAAAATCTCAGCAGACTCTTCACACTACCCCGCTTCTCCCGCTGCTTTTGCATCACTACGAGAGCACCAAAAAACCAGCCAGGTACCTTTCTCCCCGAGAATGAAAGCACCAAAAAAAAGAAAGAAAGAAGCAACAGAGAGAAAATTGAGAGAGATCCAGCTCACCTTGAAGTCCATTTCCATTTGCACTGGTGCAAGATGGTGGAGGAGAGGCTTGGGGCCTGACAACAGGAGCGAAGGCGCTCTTTTGTTTCACTGCAGAGATGACATTGGCAGGTGAGAATGAGAAAATGCCGTGTGTACTGCTACAGTTTGAAGGGAGGGTGACCGAAGAGGCTGCCATGGTAGGGCTTGACGGCACTACTGCAATAAAGCAAAAATAATCAGGACTCAGATTGAGGTTTTCACGGCAAACACGGAAAAAGAGAGTGATAGGGCCTTGCCTCTTAAAATATATATAGAGATATATATATAAAAAAAATATATATAAAAAAATAAAAATGAAATGCCTTGGCTTGGCCACTCTCTGGATAACAGGCAAACTCTTTTGTGTTGGACTTTTGTTACGAATTGCGCAGTCCAATTTTTATTTTGTTTTTTTTTGTCTTGTTTTGTTTTGTTTTTTCTTTTTTTTTTCTCTATCTGAGATTGTATTCTGGCACAAACAGATCAATTTATTATTTTCATTTTTACGTCCAGCCTCCAGAGTCACCCCTCCTTTTATCCAGTAGCTGACAATAGAGGAAATCAAAACAATGCAAGGAGTTGATTTTGTAGTAAATATGAATCTATATGATGATGTGTTACCAAAAATAGACACTTACTGCCATAAGGAGAGTTAGCTGAGGAGCCATTAAGAAATCCAGGGGAACCTGGTACACCTAGATTGGGCATGCCGGCATTGCCATATCCATTCATGCTATTGCTGACTGTGTTGTAATTGGACTGCTGAGGAGTACTGCTGGGAACATATCCTCGCGGGGAAACACTGCTTGTGTTGCGACTGTAACCTACTGTGTTAGAAACCCCCCCACCCCAAAAAAATAATGTTATTTTATAAGATAGACTTAGGGCTGGGGGGTTTCCTCATGCAGCATATATTACACAGTTTTAATTGATTGCACAGCTTTGCTCTGAGTTGTCTCTCACTGCCCTATCAACTCTTGCAGCTTGAGATAACCTTATCACGCCAACCCTACTTAAATCATCCGCGAGCACTCTATGTTGTCTCTCCTCTTAGCACAGACAGCCAACAAAAGCTCTCTTCGATCCAGCTGTGTCAGGTGCCTTCACGTTTGTCTTTAGGAGCAATTATCAACAGGCTCGAGTCCCGCTTTGTACCAACACACTGCGTGAACTTTCAGCCTCTCCACACCTTCAAATGCCAGAGCTGACAAGAAAAACTTTTTTGTTGCGGTGATTTACTTTAAAAGGCTGTTTTGGGGTCTTCATTTTGTGATTGATATTTTTATGCTAACAACAAGCTGTCGTAAGGTGTAGCCATCAGTAAAAACTAATTCAAGAGCGAGTACAGAATTTTATAAGGCTTATTAGCTTGAAAACGCATTAAAAGGCAATCTTTTTAGAAGAGGAAACATAGCGGAATCAGGATTTTAAACAACAGTTTGTTCCTATCTGAGCAATCAATTTAATAATTACATTGCAAGCAAAAAAAAAAATGCGTTTGAACATATCTAATAATCCTGTTTCCCTCCTTTCATTAGTACCAAAATTAATTTTAAATGCAATATGCTACATGCATTTTCAATTACAACAGGTAAATTAAATCAACTATTACTTTTATTAGTAACATATATGTCACACATGCCTACAAACAAAGTATTTTAAAATCACAGACATCAAATTAGATTTATCTGTGTAAATATTACAAAACCAGGTGGAGGTACCTAGACATAATTATTTTATAAACCAACCATACACGCCGTATATTTACTGCGAATAACAAAGAGCTTTCTACACTTTGCCAATTTTATTTTTTTTTCCCCCACTGGAGATGCTTTATGACAACAGCAAACAAAAGAATAGGGAGAATTAAATATTATGAGAAAGTTAAAGACAGCATTTCATTCCACGCTCAGACACGGGGACAGAGAGAGGTAGGACACAGCGGTGACATCAGCTTGCAAGAACAGGCCAAAAGCAGCCAACAAGGTGAAGGATTAACCCTTGAAATCCCACCTACCTTGGTCGTTGGCTTGCGATGTTTCAGACACATTGACGGCGAGCTGGCTGCTGAAGGAGTTCACGCCCATCATGCCGGTGTGGGCGGGAGTGTTGCCTAGAGTGGGGATCTGGTTGTGGTTGCGGGGCACGCTGTACAACGCCTCAGCAATGTCAGCTGCTCGTTTCAGGATTATTTCCTAGAGAGACACGAAATAAGCACTGACAACTCAGATTTGTGCAAATGCTCCAGGTCGCAATAGTGCTAAAATCTACCGAAGAGATTCATGTGGAATTACAGTGAGGTTGGGGAGTTTGGTGCTTGTTTCAACAACACCTCCTGTTTTCCTTCCCACACCCAATTGCACCTCAGCACAGTAAGTACAAAGAAAGAAAGAAATTAACATCAAATCCCTTAGAGTTTAGAACTGTAAGTCGGGTGAACATTGTCACACGGGTTTTATGAGTCCAAGGCAGGAGTTGTATTTTCAGCAGTTTGCAAAATACAGTACGGCTGATCCGCTTGGTTGAGCAGATTTCTTTAGGACTTCCCATTAGTCACTGTATATGTTGGCCCGAGTTCAAGGTTATTCTCTTGCCTTAATGCTTGCTTATGCTTTTGGCACCTCACACTTAATTGTCATTTCTGATAGGCAAACGAGCGGCGAGAGGAGAACGGGAAGATGAAGCGTTTCCCTCAGAGCATTGCATCACATCCCACTGCCCTCAAGGTGGCTGGCAAAGCCCGGCTGTGTACAAAGGCAACGTGCTGATGCTCTGCCAGCCCTGCACACAGCAGGTATTGATCTACACGTGTCGGCGTGGGAACAAAGAGCGTGCTGCTGACCTACCTGGTTGTTATGGGGCATCCCATATAGGGCTTCAACAAGGTCTGCTGCTCTCTTAAGTAACACTTCCTAAAGGAAAACAAACAACCTGCGTTATGTTTCACTAAGACAGGAGAAGTGCGGTGATGTTGGCAGTTGTAGCGTCTCTAATTGCGAGGAACCGATAGAGTGGATAAAACACGTCACGCGCCGCCTGTGTGCTCCCGCTATATTTAGGGGGTGTATTACAAAGATAGGAAGGTATTTTGTTTGGGAGGAAAACAGGGCTTGTGGTTTGAAGTCAAAGTTAGAGAGGAGACTAAAAATAATATTGCATTTTACATCCAGCTGTTCAATTATGATTGACTCGGAAAGGTGTTTGCTGCTGTAGCATGTAGCTCTCGTGCTGAATTAGTGAAATCAGTGCTTGAGGTTTAATGATGTAGTCTTATGGGTATTAAACAAACAAACACATGGTAGAGATATGAAAGGCACAGGCATCACATTTGGCTGTTAATTCCTAGCACTTTAGTGGTGAAGAACAATAAGTAATTTTCCATATCTTAATTAAACTGGCAGAGTCCTTAAAGACAACATCTCACCCCTAATTCATGCCCCAAATTTGCAAGTGAGTTCAATGCTTATTCCTCTTTATTTTGAACAATAAAGTGAATTAACTTGGGTTAATCTAGTTCTTTCATAATGACATTAAGAAATTTTTCAATTAACCTCTTTGACTGCATGTTGTAAAGGACTTCATAAATGACTTCACATTCAGAGAGTGTTGAATACTTGTGCCTGGGGGCATGGATGCACTGAATTTTGTCTTATCCCTGTCTGCATGCCTACTTCCAGTTTTATGATTGTGAGGATTAATCCATAGTTTAGTTAATTTTAAATACAAATGGACTTACTTTTTTTTA
>NW_024580672.1:22331894-22334394 GCF_017639235.1 Corvus kubaryi
ATGCAGCCATTGAATAAAGGGGAATGGCTTGAAACTGAAAGGAATTAGGTTTAGATGGGATACTGGGAGAAATTCTTCCCTGTGAGGGTGGTGAGGCCCTGGCACAGGGTTCCCAGAGAAGCTGTGGCTGCCCCATCCCTGGAAGTATCCAAGGCCAAGTTGTATGGGGCTTGGAGCACCCTGGGATGGTGGAAAGTGTCCCTGCCCATGGCAGGGGGTGGGACTTTAACGGTCCCTTCTGACCCAAACCAGCCTGTGATAGGAGTTAACAAAGAAATATTAAGAGTGTTTTGAATGCTCATTTGTAGCTTTGACATCTTTGAAGACAAATGCCAAATCACTCAGTTCAGGAATCAGCCATCCCTCTCCATGTCTGTTGTAGAGCAGGTCAGAACACCCCCAGCAGAACAGACTTTGTACTCAAAAGTGGAGCAGGAGAGGAAATTAGGGAAAACACTCCCTGGCCTGTTCCAGTCATCCACCATACCAACCACTGCCTTCCTCCTCCAGTAAGAATGGAAGGAGCACAGGATGAGGGGAGAGAGAAAACAAGGGTGGGGGGCCAGAAAATTACCAAAGAAACAACAAGCATCTTCCACAAATGTGTAGCAAATTAAGGTTTAAACACGCTCTGTGTCTAATAATCTGTCCCCTGATTTTCAAGAGCCTGATGTCATCACTTGTGGGGTCTCAGCAGGGCTGGTGCACCCTCACTGCAGAAGAGATGCCAGGAGGCTGCTGAGAAACATCTGATGGGAAGACTATGGTGGTCTTCCACACTCAGACAATCCTCAGGGATTCTCAGCCCAGCCCCTCCAGGCTGTCCCACACAGGACCTGGGCTCTTGGCACACCTTTTGGTGGTGGCACTCAGTGACCAGTGAAGCACTAACACCTCATGACCCTGGATTCCTCAAGGGCACCTGCATTTCCACTTTGACTGAGAACAATTGTGTTCCAGGCTCTGATGTTTGCCAAAAAAGTCATTACCATCATAATAGCTGCAGATTTACTTTAAATGAATGAATGAATGGATGAGATGGAGAAGGAACAGGAGAGGGAGAGAGCAAGGGAGAATGAATGAGAAACACTTTACATGCCACACAACTCTAAAAATGAGTGAAGCAGGTGGTGCACAGGGGATAGGAGCTCACACAGCCTCTGCTTGTGTGTGCTGTCCTGGACCACACCCGAGTGGATAGAAGGACCATGTGTCTGGTCCCAGAGTCACACGATGGTGGGCTCTACGGGAGGGGAGAGCCTCACCTGGGACAGGGACATCACCCCAATGTCCTCTGCTGTACAGACATCACTCTGCTGCTGCTGTGGGTGTTTGGAGCCAGTGATACTGGATATATTTAAATATTTAAAGGCTTAAAAGGTGAAGTCTGGAGTAGGGAATGGAAAGCACTTCAAGTAAGCCCACTTGGTGTGCTGGTCAACGGAGTTATTGTATCAGACCACAGCACACATTTCAGCGTGAGAACAGTCTGCAGCGTCAAATACCGACAGATATGGCATCATTTAAAGTTACAGAATGAGCAGATCACAAGAAATTAGGGATCACTTCAGTAAAAAACAACCCCCAGGAGAAGGACCTGGGGGTGTTGGTTGATGAGAAATTCTAGGTGACCCAACAATGTGCCCAGAAGGAATTGTTCCTTATGAGGGTGGGCAGGCCCTGGGACAGGGTGCCCAGAGCAGCTGGGGCTGCCCCTGGATCCCTGGCAGTGCCCAAGGCCAGGCTGGACATTGGGGCTTGGAGCAGCCTGGCACAGTGGGAGGTGTCCCTGCCCATGGCAGGGCTGGCACTGGATGGGCTTTAAGGTCCCTTCCCACCCAAACCATTCCAGTTCTTAGCAGGAAACATTGCAAGGGAGGGCCTTGGCACTATTTCAGTGAAGGAGAAGGAAATCTGTGTGATATCAAATCACAAATGCTCTCACCATGCCAAGGAAATCCCCCAGCCCAACACATATGGAACTACAACAAAACATGACATTTTGTGAAAACAACATATGACTAAAACAACAAAATATTCTACTCCAGAAATAAGGCATATTCCTGATTTAGTAAAGTGTGCTACTACATCAAAGCAGCGAAATGTACATTTCAACTGCTCAATACTCCAAGGTACTTTACTAATTAAGATACATTTTGCTGGAATAAACTGAGCTTTTATCTATTTTTGCATTTGGGGTATTATTTGGGAGTTTACTCCTCTGCTAGGCCACACAGCTGAATGAATATCTCCTCCTTACAGATGGGTCTGTGTGGATCCATCCCCACCGCCTTGTTTCCACACACACATTTTAGAGAATTATGCTGGAATTCTGCTACAAGAGCCTGAGAACACAGAAATTTCTCCTGGAATTTTACTGTGCCATAGTGCTGGATTACACAATCCTGTGCAATACCAGAATTTCAGGTCCTCTGAATACAAGAGCAGTGAAATATAAGAATTCCAGGTGCTCTTAAAAGGATGCTTGATGGCAGCAAAT
>NW_024580672.1:22339394-22341894 GCF_017639235.1 Corvus kubaryi
TCCCTGCCCTGATGGTTTAATGTCTCAACTTCTGCGCTCACAAAGGCTTTGTGCACCACACTACACTCTTGTTTCATTATTCCGCAGCCTTGTTGCCCTATGGTCTACCTCCTGCTGGGAAGGTTAAATGTTAGAGTGCCAAGCCAGGCTGCAAGCATGGTGGGACACTGATGGGAAACAGATGCCCTGGGGACCCGGCCCCTCCCTCCGCCAGGCTACAGCATTTTCATTTTCTGAAATACAGCGAGGCTTGGCTTCCCTCTCCATGGCAGCTGTAATTTCCAAAGACTATCTCAGCCACCCTATCAGTCTGGGATAAAGCAAAGCAGAAGTTTCTCGGTCAGGCAGGCTCTGGCTTTCTCTCTTTATTATCTTATTGCTGGGATATCGGCTTTTGTTTCCCTCCAAAGGTGTTTTAAATATCTATTCCTGGTAAAGTGTTGTTAGTTATGTAACTTTATTACAATTTTATTCCAGTGGGAGAAGCTCATGGCATTCTCATGATCCTTTTGAACATCCTTACTTAGCAGTAAAGACAAAAGGCAACCGCAGGAAAGAAGAAGTGATGGGTTTGTTCTTCCAGCTCCATACACATGTGCACTTACACATTAGAAAGAAGTTCAAAACAGCAAAATTAGCCAAATTTGCAAAATCCGCACCTCAGAAATCAGTTAAAGCCATTCCTCTAAAGTAAGTCAGAATTCCAGGCTCTGCTCTGGGAGCCAGACCGTCATCTGGTTCAAATCTGCAGCGCTTCCCCGTGCGCCGTGGAACTGCACCAGCTCCCAACAGCTCAAATATCTGGAACTTGGGCTGAGGCTTTCAATTCATTCATTTTTTATTTTGTTGGACACTTCTTTTAGCTCGTCATACTCGCAGGATACTGAGCTGTAGCTTTGCATGAACTGTATATATATACATATATATGTGTGTGTGTGTCTGTGTCTGTATATATATATATATATATATATAATATAGTTCATAAGAGCATTTTTAAGCCCACAACTGTAACAGCTCCACCTGTGCTCACCACCTTTGCAGCAAAACAACTCTGGCTTTCAGGATAAATCATCTGCCCCAAAAGAACCACAGCCACCACCATCCCATTTGGAAGCTCTGGTAAAACCCAATCCTAAAGATCAGTAAATGTAAATATTCTCCCCCTCATCAGCCAGAAATGAAGCAACCAGGTTTGGATGCCAGTGTTTTTGCTCAGGTTTAGATTTCTTTGGGAATAGAGAGAATATAGGAATCTCAGGTGCTACCATCACTTAAAAGTTCGTATTAACAATAGACCTTAGGCAGACACAAAAACATATCCATGATGCGCTAACAGTTTCAAAAGTCCTCGCTTAAAACTACCCAGGAACACACTTTTCCCATTAGATCTAAATTAATAGATAGAAACAGTTGCAGTCTAGTGGGAAAATATTCATCAAAATGCACATCATCTGCACATCATCTGCAATCTGCATTATCTACCCAATAAGCAGCGAGGACTCTCCCCGAATCCCTGCAGTCTGTCGAGTAAACAGTTAAAGGCTCTTTGTTTTCAAAAGAGAGATTGATTCATCAGATCAAATTTATTACCTAGAATCCTCATCCAAAAGTACAGTAAATTAAATCGCTATTTCTCCCTTTTCCCTCCCCACACCTCAGTTAAATTCATTGGTAAATGCCAGAAAAACTCGAATACACATTTCAGATAAAAAGCCAGCAATACTTCATCCCAAAATAAGAATTTTCATATTAAAACCACTGGAAACCACAATGTTCCAAATTTTTCTTGTGCTGTTGTAAATTAAAATCAAATGTATTTAAAAGATTTGGCATAAATAAATCATTCCCAGGCTTGTGAATTTGTATCCCAAGTTTTAGGTCTGAGGGAATCTTTAGAGACAGATTGTGAATAGGGTTGGATAAAGCCATTTGGATCCAACAACAGCTCCTTGAACCGATGCCTAAAACTTCAACTGAACCTTTAGAGAAGTTCAAGAAGTTTGGATAGATGGCCTGAAAAATACTTTGCATCACTGAGCACTTCTTAACTCCTTTTTCTGGCTGGAGGAGAGTAGGAAATACCATTGTTAATCTATTTCTGGCCAATATGAAAACAGGAAGTAACAGACATCTTGTGAGGGAGCTGGATCCCGTGGGACGTCAGGACATTTTTGAGACCCAGGAGGTTGGATGGGCACCAGAGCTCTTGGGTGCCCATACGAACAGATCTTTTGAGGTCCAGCTACCACCAGTCACATTTCCTGCAGGACACATCCTATTTTAACAGCATTTTTAATTCCTGCATGTCACTAAGAGGTGGGAGTTGTCATCCCAAAAGGAGTACGGAAACCACACACTTACCAGTGTAGACGAATCGGCCGGGAGCACCTTTGCAGAACTGTTTGGATTTGTAGGAGAGAGTTACTTCAACAACTCCTGGAATGTGTCGTGGTGGTGTTTGAACTCTGATGGCGTGGGGTGTTATCAGCTACAGAAATCG
>NW_024580672.1:22346894-22354394 GCF_017639235.1 Corvus kubaryi
CTCAGAGTCAAATTCTTCTCATGCAGCTTACAAAAATAAATACTTGTATTTTGCTAAGATCATAATAGCTCATTAGAAGAGGCTGAATTTGGACCTAGACTAAAACCTAACACCACAGGGCTGAGCATGCTTACTTGAACCTATAATGTTGCTAGTTCTGGCTCTCTAGGGAAGGAGAGGACGAGGGGAGAGGATTCAGCCTTCTTAATTGTGAACCTCATTAGTGACGGTTGCTAGGCAAAACACACACCTACCTTCCGCGCATATGAAAGAGATAAACAATACGTCATAGACCATAATGACTCTGGTGCTCAGGGCGACCTTTAATTATTATATTTTTGGTCTCTTATACCTTAGTTATTAATGCAGAAAAACAAATTAGGGTTGTGTGCGTGTGTGGACCGCGGCAGATTCGTAAATCGCTTTCCATTTTTTGATGTCTAGATCGCCTTGCCTTCTGATAGTTGGTGCTAGCCTCATTCATTCCCCTCCTTGCCCATTGGTAAATACTATTTGAAACGTAAAATGACAATGATTGTATTAGCAGCTTAGTATTGTTATCACTTTAATTAATTTTATTAGTGTAAAAAGCCATGATCCTGTCAATGTGTTAGTAACAACTCACAAGAGGAGTCCCACGGAAACTGATGTGCGTGGCCCAGCACGTCAGGTCATAGCAGGTTTGAGAATCTAACTCTTCCAGAACTCAAGATTAAAATTAAATGTATTTAAATGTGCTTTTTTTGGGCAACACTAAAGTCTTCAGTAAGTTGGACTGGATGATCCTTCTAAGTGAAAATATTCTACTCCTACTCCTATTCTATTCTATTCTATTCTATTCTATTCTATTCTATTCTATTCTATTCTATTCTATTCTCTCCTGTCCTAACCCACCCTATCCTATCCTATCCTATCCTATCCTATCCTATCCTATCCTATCCTATCCTAATTTTATTAAACAGAGGTTTCCTAGGAGCTGATTTTCATCCCTACACTGGTATATTTTACAGTTCAAACGAAGTGATATTTAAATCCAAATGACTATTTTGGGCTTTGCAGGGCAATAAATACATGTGTGCACGTGTCCAGGCGCAGCTGTGATTGTGTGTGAGTGATTCGGGGGCTGATGGGCTCCAAAAAGATAGGATTTCACAATTCTGGATTTTCAGAGACACTTTCCATTCTCCTCTTCATCTCAGCCTATCTTCTTTTAGCAGTTCAGGCAAGAAGTCAATCACATTGAGTCAGGCTGAAGAAAAACATTTTATGCTGTTTTTCTCATCCAAACCCCCTCCTGCTGTAATCTGCAGTAAGGCCCAGGCACAGGAAATTGACCTCACAGTAAATTCTTTACAGATTCGGTCATGTTTTTACCATCCACTTAAACTTGCATACATAACCTGAGACTGTACCTCTGGATCAAGGAATATGACAAGCCAAAATAAAATCAAGTCAAATTAAAGAGCAAGAAAAAGCTGCAAGCAAAACAAGACTGAAATTAAAAAAAAAAAAGAAAAGAACCGAAATAGGGAAAGATGAAAAATTGGTTGTGACTGCAAAACTGTAGGTATTTAATAAAGAAAGAAGTCAGAAGCAAATTCAGAAGCCTCCGTGTTCTAGTTGACAAGGGCTGAGAAATACTAATGGACTTTTTTTAATGGGTGCTTTGATGGATGGGAGAAGAAATGATGTAAAAGTAAATGTAGTGGTGTCTCAACATAAAGTATGGTGAAATAAAAAAAAAAAAAAAAGGAAAAAATAAAATAAAATAAAATAAAAAAGCATTGCAAATAAAAAAAAAGGACATGTAAATGTGCGCCTACCATTTTCCAGATAAGAAGGGGCCGTACCTTCTGAGGGGTCAAGGCGGCGAGCCCGCCTCCCGTGTTTGGAATTGTTGTGTACAAACATGTTGTCTGAGACAGCCAGCACGTGGCCATCCACATTGACTGTTGTTGATACAACAACCTGGAAAAGAAAACAAAACCCCACATTTCAAAAATCCTGCAGATTTTCCGCGAATCAGGTCTCTTAAGACAAAACAACATCCTGTTACTTCTCTGTTTCTATTTAAACCGAGTGAATGACATCTCTGAATACATCTTTGTTTACGTGGAGACCACTGGTGATTTTTAACTCACAATTGTTTCTCTTCAGAACCTGCTACACTAATTAGAGTTTAATCTGCTATTATGCTAACAAATGAATTCAATTCAGGGAAATATTCTTCTAGCCATTAGTTTCAGAAACACCCCTCTAGCCACTCATTTTAAAAGCTGCTGTTTTGATTGATCTGTTGATATATTGATTAGATAGTTTATCTAATTAAAATTTGTTCACTTGAGACTGTCTTCAAATGAAGGGTTGTGAGGATTCCAAATAAAAAAAGCTTAATAAATCAGGAACCGTCGTAACTCCCCATTTTTTCTTCAGTAAATGATCTCCAGGTCAGTTTTACAATTACATTTAATGTCTGATAATGAACTTTTTTGCATCTGAAAAGGCTGAGTTGAATATGAATAGTGAAAGTGTTTTCAATCCATGAAAAGTATCCCTTCTCAAGTTCATTTGGATGGTGATTGACCCTGCTATGTCAATGGAATTTCCTCCTTTATTTTTGAGTGAAAGGCTCCTATTCTTGTGTCCAGGTTCAGAGTCCGGCCATAGAAGAGATGATGGATAGGGCCTCCTTTGGCTTCCAGCTGCTTCTCAGTCGAAAATGGCAAAGGAGCATATGCAAAACGTGCAACCTTCCCGATACAAACACCTCCACAATGGAGCTGTGGGACTCCTTCCGGAAGCGATATCGCGGGAGCACCAGCCAGGGAGGAAACCGCGAGCTGCGCCAGGGTTTGTGTGGAGCACGGCTTCATAGGTGGATCACTGTTATCCCAGACTGACATTTACATCTTATTTAAATACTCCAGCATGGGCCCTGTGCTGTGGTTCCAGATTTTCTAAAGGAAGTGGCCACTGCAGCGTTTCCCTTGGGGTGAGTAGAGTGCGTAAAGTCAGTGGCTAAGTCAGACCTTATCAACACAGCTGGTGAGGGTGGCCAAAGGTAGGACAAATTTCAGTGTTCACCTTCCATCTATTTAAATTTTGGTTATAACAAAGATGATTGCAGGGTTCTTCCACCAGCTCCTAAGCCCAAGCACTTAACGAACACAAATGGAAGGGGAGTAGAGAGCCTCCTTTGCACAGAGCTGGACCAAGGCATCAGAAGAAAATTCTTGTCTGCTTCTATGTTTTGGATCACCTCTGATCCCGTTTCTTATTCACAAGCCATAATTAGCTCTCAGCTATCACAGCACCTTTTCTGTGTATCCTGCCTCCTTGGAGACAGCCATCTGCAGTACCCTTTAGAACAGCCCGAGGGCAGTTCTCTGCCAGGCTGCTCTGCTTCCCCAGCTCTCTCCTCCCAGAAGTGGACACTTTCCCTCTTGTCAACATCCACTTCGGCGAGTGCTGAGGTTGCACGCTCAGCTCGGCCGCAGAGCTGCTGCCAGGCCACTGGGCTATCCTCTTTCACTCTTAATGAGATTCCCAGACTTTCAGAAATATTGCAAAACATGCAAGCATGATTTCCAGCCAGGATTTCTGGGTTTGGTTCCTAGAACACGGTGTATTAAAGAGACAGAGCAAGGTGTATATGAAAATGACAACTATTTTTGTTCTGTCATGTATATATAGGTCAGCCACCAAGGGAAAATACTGTAGTTCAGCAAAAGAAAGTCGACGTGCTACGCTTTGTTATATCGCCTTGCTCCTGCAATGCACCTCCACAAAGGTGCTGAGACTGGGAAACCAGGTAAAAATACTGTTCAAGATCTGACATCCTGTTAAGTCCAGTTAAACCTTCTGAGAGGCAGGGAGATTAGCTAAAGAGACCCAGGAAAGTCTTTCTAGTGCCTACTGGCTCCATCGTCGACCACAAGATCACTCGTGACTGATGCTTCATTTAGTCATCAGTGAGACAAAGAGGACATTTCCACTCATTCCAGGTTTGACCTTCTGTTCTGTTCAGATGGATCAATATCACCGATGCCACGTGAAGCTGAGATGCATGAAAAATGGAAGCTTGGCTCGATTGTTTTGAAGGAATATTTTTTTTTTCCAGCTACAGATCTTTTCTGTTGGCTGGCTCAAGGGTGATGGCTTCCCCGGTTGGTTGGCTGTGCATGAAAACAGATGTCACATGTTTTGCTATCAAGTTTAACCACAAGTAATTCTTCTCCAAACTGAGAAAGTCCTGAACATCTCAATACTACTTTATTGCTGGAATCAAATATGAACCATTGTGAAATATTTTTGAAATAAAAGGCAGTTATTTCCTAACGAGCCTTTCCAATGACCCCAGATACAGAGGAAATCATCCCGTCAGCTGCCTCTCTGTAGTGCTATGATTCACCACAGGATATCTCAAAAGCTGTAAGGAGAAAGTGAAGTATTAAACATTTTCTAACACAGTTGAAACAAAAATTCATGTGTTGGGCCACCACTGCTGGATCTACAAGTTGTGAACCAGAGAAGTGTGAGTTCCAAACTTCCCTGTGCTCCACAGTCGTGTCCTTATAGTAAGATCAAACTACTCAGTCTACGTAAAACCTCTGCAGGTCTGAGCGAACAGCACACTACAACACAGGGTGTTGGTAGGAAGGAAATCTAGGGAAATACTTCCTAAGGAATGATCCACTTGCTCCAACACTGATCCATTACAGCCCACTGCAGAGCTCGGTGCTTCCCAAGAACCAGCACTTAGATTAGTGGGGGAAATGTAAAATACTGACAGCAATTCTTTTAAGCATTGTAACTACACTGAGTGGAAGCACTGACTGTTTTTTCATAAGATGAAGATGTGATCAGGTCTTTTATACATCATTTATGCTTTTAGAGGGATCTGTACCTGGAATCTTCGCATGTCTCGTGGGTTGCCTGCATTCTTCAAACAGTTCTGATTGCACTTGAGGAAAAACTTTAGAAAGAATCTATAAAAATACAAAATTGAAATCTATTAGATTCATCAAAATGTAAATCCAATTTTTAAAAAGTTTAATAAAATTTAATCATAAATAGTTATACCCAAAAGAATACTGGTAGTGAAATATTACTTTCCTATTTGTTAATGAACTTATTTTAAAGCATAAGATCTCTGTCATAAACAGAACATTATTGCCAAGGAAAGGCAAATTTATATTTTTAATTTTTCAGCAACTACAAATGTATTGACTCCAGGCCATATCCTTAGCTCGGTGTGGGAAAGTTGATTTCAATGACTCATTGACTTCAAAGGCAATGACTTACACCAGATGAGAATTTGTCTCTATTTTTTAATACTTTTCATTTTTTCACAACTTATATTAGCAGTAATGACCTCTACGTCGAAAAATTCCAAAGGTAATGATCAATCTTCTGAAAAACACTTGGCTTTGCCTCCGGTTTGGAAACTCTCGCTATTCAAAGGGACTCGATCCAGCTCCTGCTGACTCCAGGGAGATCCAGGCAGGATCTGCCCACCGGCAAGGCCCCAGTTCCCTCATTGTTTTTGAAAGGGAAGGAACATGGCAAATTAGGCCCTGTCTTACGACCTCTTCAACCTTTGCCAGCCTTTAGCTGTGAGGAGTCGCTCTACCCAGGGATCGAAATCCAGCTTATTTCTGCTGAGCGGCAACCAGCAATTATTTAGGACTAACCCTTATCATCCAGGCATCTCCCCATAAACCGTTTTTGCAGCAACGCTGCCTCAGGGGAGCACAGCAAGCACTTAGAGGGAAGGGGGAAGCTTGGGAAGATTTCTGCCGCCCTCCTGCACCGCAGGAACGAGCCGATCTGGGAAGCGTCCACCCGGCAGGTGAAGCAAACCGGGGGATCCTCAGTGTCCTGCCCTGCACAGGACGGCGTTCACAGCCTGACATGGCCTTTTTTATTTATGCACTCATGTTTTCATCTTTCATAATAAAGCTATGCTTTAATTAGGTTTTCTGGCTAATGACTAACCGCTAATGACAAGCAAAGCTCAGGATTTTCTCCTCACCCTGAGTTCCTCAGATGCTCCAGTCCAGCAGCTCATGCTGCCCATCTTTGTACGAGCTGGACAGCAAGGTCAGCCAGAGCTTTCACATTCAGAGTATGAACAACTTTTATTTATTCACTCATGTCAGTCTTCATAAGTGACTGGGACTATTCTTGCTGCACACACCTCACAGAAGTTTCTGTGTGCCAACAGAATTCCTGGCAGGAGGCAAGACAGGAACATCTTTCCTTCTTTAGCACCAGACAAGGCCCAGCCATGGCCAATAGTAAGAACAACAGTGGCTGCACCACATCGCACTCACTCCTGAGATTCTTCGGGAGTCATACAGGAGCTTTATGGGAGTGTCCCCAAACCAAAAGCTGATGCTTTTAATCCCAGCTCCCCCTTCGCCATTAAACCTTGAGCAGCACCCTGATGTTACAGGACACAAATGCTGGAGGAGCAATCTCTCATATCAGAGGGGCAAGCAGGGAAACAACCAGGTTTACTGAAACTGCATAAATAAATCGATGCTGTCAGTTCAGCTGAATGCACATTTCTTTAAAACTTCCTATGCCAAAACCTGTAAGGGGGTTTCAGCTGTCGATCTCAAAAAGATCTGGATTTCTGTGCTGGATGACATGATATCCTAGCTCAGATGCTCAGCTTTTCTCGATGCTGTTGCAGGGATATTATAAGCAACTCCATGAAACTGCCTCTATGTTATCCACAAGTTCCCCCTAATTTTACCTGCCATGTTTTGGAATTTTTTTGGTGTTTTGAGTTTGTTTTTATTTTTTTATTGTTATTTGAGATACTTATTCTCTCCAGGTCAAATGAGTATGGACCAGGTTCCCTGCCTATGGCAGAGGGCTGGAGCTGGATGATCTTTGAGGTCCCTTCCAACCCAAACCATTCCATGATTCTATTATTCTAAACATAACATCCTTGCTGTCAGTCCTCTCTTTGGTTTTGCACAGCTTCCACCACCCAGACTGTGAGTCTGTGCAAGGACCAGCTGATGCCCGGCTCCATACAGAGCCACCCAGTGCTGGGGAGCCAGGAGCTGGGACCAGCCTCCAGCTTTACAGCTCCTTAGTGCCACATCCAGGCTGAAGAGCAGTATCTTATCTTTTTCTTTTTTTCTTTTCTGATCTCAAATGGGTGTTGTGAGGCTTATTGAGCTAATGTTTGTAAATTGCTCGGAAATTCTCCAATGAATTGTGCACTAGGAATGCTAAGTATTGCTCCTCGTGGATTGTTTTTAGCGTGAAGCATTCATGATGAATTGTTTCTATACAGAGCGCTCACATCCTGTCAAAGAAAAAGGGCCATTAAGCACCCTTTCACTAAACATCAACTGGAACCGGTATTTGTTCAATTATTTGGTGAAAAGGACCCACTCTTGGTGAAATTAGACATCATCAAGTTCATTAGGATGGCTCTGAGCACCGGGCTAAATATTGACGCCAGGCTGGAGTGAACAC
>NW_024580672.1:22377444-22384944 GCF_017639235.1 Corvus kubaryi
GGAAGCAACTGCACCAGCTGCAGAAGGACACAAAGAAATAAGTGTACAAAGCCCTGACTGCAATCTGGGGGCAGGAGGGAAGGAGTAAAAATAGGATTGAAAATGACTCATCGACCTTGGCCAGGGGAGGAGACAGGCAGGGCCCAACTGACCAGCAGGGACATTGTTCTGCAGGAACAACCAGTACAACCAGTACAGCCTCCCAGGGACACCCAGTGTGGCTCTCCCAGTGGTCAGGATGCTGCGACGCCTCCACCACCCCATGCAGGTTGGTCTGCCAAGCGTTTGGAATCTGCTGGGAAGTGGTCTGGATGTGTGTGTGGGCAGGGATCCAATCACCCACTTCCCTGTGGAAATGGGTGCAACCATCCACTTCCCTGTGGCAGCAGCTCCCAGGGCTGGTGGTTGCCCATGGGGCTCATGGTTGCCCACAGGCCCGATGGATCAGCACAGATCTGACCATATCCCTGCGTTTCTCCACACTCAGTATAACTTGGCCAAGCTCTGTGCCGTGTGCTACAGAGAGGTCTGATCCTCCACCATCAGTATCCTTGGAATTTCTGCCTCTGATATCACATACTGTAGGATCTAAACCCAAGAGCCAATTACTCAAATTTTATACAGATGCAACTAACACCTGGCAACATAAATAGAAGTAACTCCACTGGTATCGATGGATTTGCACATGCTTTTGCAAAAGGTCATTTAGACCTTAATATTTTATAAGTTTTTACTTTGATGTCGTAATTTTGTCGGGTTATTTAAGTATTTCATTGCAGCACTGGTGAAAAATGCCTTGCGAGTCTTCTGTGAAAAGAATTTATTTCCCATTCGTCTCGGGGAGAACGAAGGTCCGTTTACAGATAACGTGAAACCTGTGTTCTAATAAGAGATACATCTTTAATTATTCATTATTACACTTATTGGTATCTTACACTGCACTTAACAGCAAGGCAGCTCTCTGTTCTCTGCTGGAGCTCGGCAGAGAATGTGGGTACAACCGGAGCAGTGCCAACGCCAGCAAATTCCCGGTGCCATTTTGGCACAACCATTTGACATCGTCCTGTCGCTTTGCCACATCTACCAGTACCACTGAGCAACAGCAGCCTGCCTGTGTGTCCTATAAAACCAGCAAGGCTGTCCTCAAAAGCTGTGATTTTCCCTTCATGGTGCATATGGTGTTTTCTTGGTTTCAATGATATGGTTTAATTTGAGGCCCGGGGGCTTGGGCAGGGCAAATTAAAGAGCAGACGGAGCATACGCTGTAAAAAGGGGTTTCGTTCCTGTCCCTTGCCCTCATAAATACAGGTTGATTTTGCTTTGAGATCTGGTTGTTACAGTATGGACTAGAAATCAAAAGTGTGTAAAGATCTTCTCCATGTGCACGTCTGAATTTAATTTTTAATTGTTATTATAAAAAAACTTGTATAAAACGCCTCATGAGAATGATACATAAAAGCATAGAATGGCCTGGGTTGGAAGAGGGCTTTGAAGATCATCTGGTTCCAACCCCCAAAGCTTTGTAAGCACTTCAGGACTGTCCTGTTTCTCTCTATGATGCAGCAGGGTCCGAGCAGCCCAGTGTGAGGTGGTGTCCACAGATCCAATTGTTCCAGGGGGAGTCTTCGAGCAAGCAGCACAGAACTGGGGTTCATAATTCACTCCACTGGAACAACCCTAGCACGTTGTCCTCTCCCATGAAATCCGGTCAAGGGAAACCTTCAATTGGAATCTCTCAGTCAGCACTGGGCCGTGCTGAGATCCTCAGGAGCGTGGTGGCCACCACCTCCAGGTGTTGCATTCTCAGCATTCACCTTGATGTTGGCCTGGGTTGTTCTCAGCTTGGAGATTCTGTCTCCTCTCAAGTAACTTCTCCAGGATCCAAGAGCGGATGAGGTGCAACCTCACAGCCCCGCAGAGCAGTGTCCTCCCAGCTTGGAGCATCAGCACCCTGATGTGGTACACAAGTTGCTGGTGGGAGCCTCGTGGAGAAGACAACGTTGGTGGAAGCAGCTGAGCTCCACATCAGTGAGAAACACGGAAGAGCCGTGCACGTATTGAGGAGGAACATCTGGGCTATTGTCAGCATCTTACACACATTTACTTAATTGCAGCCTTGAATGAAATTGTCCGTCATAAAAGATGCCTCGAGAATTTCGATTTCAGCCGTCTATCGGCAGCGTCTGCTCCTATCGTTTGTCTTAATTTTATTTCACTACCACTAACTGTAGACACTACTTCAGAAATATTTTGAATTTAGTTTTAATTGTACAGCTTTCAACTCACGCAACATTTCTCTTTGTGTTGAAAGCATCACGGTGATTTATCCTCATTATTGTGTAAATAGGTTTCAGCAGTTCTCAGTAAATAAAACAAAGAGTGACAGGAGGAGAAGGGGGAATTTGCTTTCCTACCAATTAGAGTAGCCTTAGGCAGTACTTTTAAGAGGAGATAAATCCTGCAAATCACTAAAATGATCCTGTCACATGCACCAAATATTAAAATCACACAGCGGCGCACTTCATACAGTTTGCTTTGGTTTAATGAGTTGGGGTGGGCTTCGTCATGAGGTTTGCATCTCGCAGTTGGGGACTCTTGATTGACAGTGAAGATCATGCCCAACTGCAGCTTCCTAACCAGTAGGGCCAGATGGAAAATCACAATTCATGTTTAATATGCAGTTTTTCAGCTAACGAAAATTCCCAAATTGTCTCCTCACCTCCTACCTGAAATTTTTTTCCCATAATAAATGCAAAATATGCTTCATATTAGCCAAGAGTGGTTTTTTCCCCCTTCCAGCAAGTTATTAAAAAAATCCTGTATAAATGATTCCTATTAAGTGAACAACCTGTTAACTTCTTCAATTATGTAAGTTATTAAAAGATAAGTTTGTGAAACATCTGTTGTCACACTTAGACACTTCTCAAAGTGAGTAAGTGGCCTGTCAGAGTACAGAGAGAATCACAGAAGAAGAAGACAGTTTGAAAGTACTAAAGAACTAAACAAATGCTTTGTTCTCCTAAATTTGGTACTCCTGTACCACAGTGGGGAGGTGCTTTATGGCAGAGAACACAGCCTGGTAATGTCTGCAAGGGCATTTTTAGCCACTGGGACAAAACATGATGATATAGCATAATATATGTAATAAACAGATGGCTGATATAAGCTTTTAGTGATAAACAAGACAGAGCAGACATAGTCCATGATGCCATAGTGGCCCTTATAACTCACAGCCTCGCTGTTAGAGCTCAGAGTGTCCCATTTTCAATTATTATCTCCCCCTCCACCCTTCTCCTGCAGTCAAGTTTTACACTCTGACATTTATACTTAGTATATTGAGCAATGATTGTTACCTTGTTCCAGCATTTTTTGTGCAATGCTTTATGAGAGTGGAACTAAATGTACGACAGGAACCCCAGTAACCTGAGACCCTGGGTCAGTAATGTATTAAAACAAAACAAGACACACACGGCTTTGGCACAGCAAGAAATCATGCAGGAATGGGGACTGAGACAGGCTGAGATAAAGAAGGCCCTACCTAACAGCTGCAATTATAGCCTTCGTTATATGAGTCAATCCATTACTGCATATAGGCTTGACAAATTACCATAAATGCCACGCCAGAACAACAGCCAAGTAATTTAGCTTCATCCTGGACACTTTGAAAGTTGGTACATCTAAATATCTCAGCGAGGCCTAATTAATTAATCAGTCTTGGTGGTGGCGTAATGATTATCTTTTCTTTTTTTTTTTAATTTAAAAACTCCCTCCAACTAAACAACTGACAAATTATGCTTATAGCAGTTGGAGGATAAAATCATTGATCTGTGCTCTCGTTCGAAATGGAATTGCACATCAATTTGTAAACGTCCCAAAATAAATACAAGTTTTTCATTGCTCCTTCCAAAAATGTATATCTGAAAATTAAAGACTTTACATTAAAGAAATTCTCGCTGTCAACTGCCCACAAGGTAACAAATGCTTGCAGAAGCTCCACAGAGTATTGATTTATAAGTATTAAATGATATGATTCTATTTTATCACTTTCTCATATGTAGAAGAGCTGTCCTGCTCCGTGTCCAGGATGGAGAATGATGATTAACATTACCTCACACATTTATATTCCCTGAAAAATATGGAGCACCGTGACTTCCACAGGGCACATCTTCCTAACCTTGCAATTTATTAAGTCAATGTCTTATCAACCTCCTCATAGACACTTTGCCCATCACATTTAAGCATTTCAGAATTAACAGCCCTGCCCTTCCAGGAGGTGAAATCAGCGCTGCGTCGCTGGGTTTCAGCCGGGGTGGAGCACAAAGAGACTGAAGCCAGCCCTGCTGCACTGGGGGTCCTTCTGACCAGCCAGCTGGGGTTTGGGACTGACCCCCACCCCGGCACAGAGCCCTTGGCATGGGCCAGCTCTGCACCCCTCCACCAACAGCTCGGCTTATCCACACGGGACCTGCTGTGCTCCAGCTGAACATCCTTAAAGTCTTATCTGGGTTATACTTTGTATTTTCTGAGGTTTTCCTCTGTGCCCCCTCCCGGTTACCCTGCACAAATGAAGACTTTCAGAGCGTGGCCCTGCTCACAGCAGACTCCAGGTGAGCGCTCAGCACACCCACAATTAAAACTCCGGGTGGCTCTTGCTCATGGAACGTGGCAGGGAAGGATTCTGCCATGTCGGAAAACTGGCTGTGACATGTCCAAGATGACACAGAAAATGTGTGACGGGAATAGACGTAGAAATTCTGTTGGAGACTAATCAGCAGGACCCAGCTGATATAATCTCAGTGTATATAATCTCAGGTTTGGATGCTGCTCCTCAGAAATACCACCAGAAACTTCCTTGACAAATACCAGGAAAAAAAGATTTCCCTTCCAGCCCAACTCTATTACACTGCTTATTCCATCACTACAGCTGGGGGGCTGACTCCTTCTTTCCTCCTCCCTCAGACACTAAATATTCCCTAACTTCAGCAATAAATGAACAGAAAGAGGTGCAGATAGGTCTCCTTCACTAAACAATCCCAATTCCTTGAAAAATACCTGTGGTGGGCATCAGCTGTAGAAAGGCTCCTGGACACCAGGAATCATCATCCAGATAAAGACTTATCAGATCTTGTGTCCATAAAAGGGATAAAATTCAGGTTACAACAGACAGCCTTAATACTGCCAAACATGCAACAGTCAGTGTTTGACTGTCCACCTCATGTTCCTTCATCAATTTCACAGATCCACAGACTATTCCGAGGTGGAAGGGACGCACAAGGACCATCCAGCTCCGAAGCAAACGGCCCATGCAGGGATTGAACCCACAACCTCTCCATGGGATTTCCTGTTGTTAAAACTGGAAGATAGAGATGTTGTTGGCTGCAAGCATCCAGCCTCCTGCCTGGAGCATTGGGAAAAACAGAGATCCCACCCTAGAGCTCCAAGGATCTCCAGCCCAGCTGTAACTGGAGGCCGTGAGGCTCCAGCCCTCTGTGAGCTCTGAGCTCTGAGCGAGGGAACTTCGGTGCCGCCGGGCTCTGAGCTCAGCACTTCTCACATGACAACTTAGTCTAATTGAGTGGGACAAATTATCTTACAATGGACTCTGAGCAACAGCAGCAGGACTAAATCTATACTCCAGCTAACTCTGAACACATAATTTAGCCATAAGAGACTCGCAGCGTCAGGGCTTTCCACAACTATCTGCTAAAAGCCAAAGAAAATTAAATATCAAGAAATTGTGATTTCAGTTCCAGAGAGCGGCACAATGTGTCCCTAATGCATGAGCTCAGAGTTGGAAAAACAGTCTTGCTCCTGCTCAGCCTGTTGTGTTTCTCTCTCATCGCCTGTGACTCCCGTGCTCCACGCTGCTGGTGGTGGGAGAGCAGGGCAGGAGGGAGATTGCCTGGCTCCCAGCAGGACAGCTCTGAAGAGAAGGCACTGCTCTGCCCTCCAGCCCAGTACCTGTGACTCAGGAACAGCCAACAGGAAAAAAAATCCCATTCTAGCATTTAAATTCATTATTGGCTTTTCTCCTGCCATGAATTACCCAGAGTATAAAACATCCACTTTTGTTATTTGATGCTAATCCTGTTGGTAGACCTCCAGTTCCAGAGGATATTTAGCCTGACTGATTTAGTCCTCTCCACCTTTGACTATCCCTATCCTTTGTAAGAACAGTCTTTTTGATGTTAAAGTTGAGAAATTTAAATGAAGGCCTTGAAAACACAAGTACTGACTTTGCTGATTCATAATCTTTACTAAAATGAGGTGCTGGGTACTGATAAAAGGAGATACTGGGGGACTATTGGACAGTTACTGTTTGCAATCAGATATGGCACTTCACTGCAGGTTTTTGGGATTTTGGAGCTGTTTTTTTAAATTTCTAGGCAACTGATGACGCATGCAACACTAATTTGGGAGAACTATTTAGGAGAAGCCTACTTTGTGCACATGAAAGAAATTAATCTGAGCCCATCCATCCACAGAGCTGCCTGGAGTTTTTGTATGTCCAGCTCCTCATACCCTGGCCACAGACATTACAGCAGGGCAAATAAATGAGAAAATAATTAAATTATTATTATGTGTGTTGCTCACACCGTTGCTGGGAGTCATTAAAGAAAACAAGAGTGCATCCAGTGCCTCAAAGCAAAGCTCCACAGGGGAAGCTCTGCTTCAAGAGGAGTTGCTCATTGTCACATTGACATCAGTACTTTATTTGCATTTATTGAAACACCCTAAAAAATATGGGTTTTTACACACCAGCTTCAACACCAATCTTGTTCTCCAAGAGTACAGCACTGACCACCACACAAATCCTTTCACTGAGGTTGGCTGACTAAGGTGAGCCCAGCAAACCACCCACCTATCCCATTTTATCTGTGTTTTTGGAATGTGTTGCTCCTGTCTTATTTCAGAATGAATGCTAATGCAGGGCACAAATCGATCTGACATCCCAGAGCCAGAACTATGCGTTCGCTGAAAGGATTCCTGGAGGAGGCCTTGGGACAGTGGGAAAGGGGAGATGGAAGTCCTGCTGAGCTGGATCGAGCCAGGAGATTTTACTGATTTTCCACTCTTCTTCATTGCCTGCTTCTCTTCTTCCTGAAGAACAGCTCCGTTCCAGTGATGCATTTTTTTAATGCCTGGCCTACTTTCTCAGGAGTGCTGGGCTGCAGGGACAGCTCTGCCTGCTCCTCCTCAGCCCTGCTTCATCCACCCCCTCATCCTCCCCGGCCTCCCGGCCCTGCCCATGCCGGGTTCCAGCTCTTTGCCATTCTGCCCCCGCACAAAAGGAACCTGTGGATGGCTCACCTGGTTTGCAAACGAGCTGCGATGCAAAGCAGAGCCCGAACTATCCCTGTGCCTGGGCTTTGTGGGGCCATTCCTTTATTAATTTAATACCTCTGCGCTCAGCTGTGGTGCGGAATTCAGGATTGATTCCTACACTGATTTCCACAATATGATTTACATAGGAGCTGAGTGTAAATTTAAAATAATTTG
>NW_024580672.1:22387444-22407444 GCF_017639235.1 Corvus kubaryi
GCACGGGGAGATGCTGCTGCCGCCGGTGTCTCCCGCCGCCGCTCGCGGGGACAATCAGCAGAGCTGCTTTATCAGGGAGCTGATAAACCCGTGCCGGAGTTCATTAGTCACAATGATCAAATTTGCGGAGGCGGAGGAGCTGCCTCCCAGCGCGGCGCTGCTACCTGTTGGAATGGCAGGAATGGCCCTTCTCCATCGCCGCTCCCGGGACTGCTGGGGCAGGGAGGCGCTGGCACAGAACCGAACCAGGCCTCTCCACCTTCATGTCTTATCGCCTATCGTCCCTCTCCTGGCCCCTGTCCACCTGCTCATCGCTTCTCCGTCTCCGGAGATCCCGATGTGACACACGGGGCCGAGCTGGGGGAACCGGGAATGTCGCACCCAGAGCACCAGCACCAGCGGTGACATGAGACCAGCTCCTCGGCAATGCTGGAAATCGCCCCTCTGCTTCCCAACCCTGCCAGCAGGACTATCCTGCTTGCATTTCTCATTCCAGCCTTCCCCACTCCGAAAGGTGATCCGGGTCTGATCCCTTCCCTTGGCACAGCCCCCGGTACAAACGCAGCACGCTTCCCTACAATTCCGCTTTAATGAGCGCCTGCCTAATCCAGGAACTTCTTTTGCCGTCTAAAAATAGCAGCAAAGGTTTAAACATGAGCAACTATGCAGTAGAAAGGGAAAGGCAATAAAAATACTTAAATACCTACGTTTAATAAAGTGAAATTAAATCACTGTTTTTTCAGCTGCCACTTATAACAGTTGCTTAGAAATAGACAATAGTAACAAAAATGCCAGCTTGGGCCTTGCTTCCCATTTTTGGAGCACATTTGATCCAAGAAATAGCCTGGACTGTATATTTTAAATCAAGAGTGGCAAAGGTGGCTTGGAGCTGGCCCCATTCCTGCCCGCACTGTCCCAAGCACAAGGATGCTGCAGCACAGCAAAAGGGGATTTTCCCTTTTTTTTCATGCTGTTCTTTGAGAAGGAAAATCCTGGATGGACAGACAAGCAGATGGGCATTTGGCCTGATGAACACTGCCCTGCTTCATATCAAACTCCAAGCAATTTGCCACCGCAGTTCATTTTTCAAACACAATTAGTTTGCATCCGCACTATCAACCAAACAACACTGGTTTGTCCAACGGTGGGGTGAGTTCCTGCTCTCCTCACACCACCGAGGCTGAGGAACTCCCCAGTTCTGAGCATCTGTGCCCAGGAACACCTCCTTGCACCCAGGACCCCCTTCCTGAGCCCAGGACCACCTCCCCATGCCCAGGACCACCTCCTTGCCCCCAGAATCCCCTTGCCATGCCCAGGACCATCTCCCTGTGCCCTGGGCCACTTTCCTCTTTTCAGGTTCATTTCCTCAAGCCCAGGACCGTGTCCCCATGCCCAGAACCACCTCCCCATGCCCAGGACCACCTCTCTGCACCCAAGATCACTTTCCTGTGCCCAGGACCACCATCCCATACCCAAGACCACCTTTTCTGGGCCCATGACCACCTCCCTGTGCCCAAATTCACCTCCCTGAGCCTGAGACCAGCTCCTTGTTCCCAGGACAACCTCTGTGCACTCAGAATCACCTCTCTGTGCCCAGAACCACCTCCTTGGACTCAAAAGCAGCTCCCAATGCCCAGAACCACGTCCTTGTGTGGACACTTGAGGCAGGGAGGGCTGAGGGCTCAGTCTGCATTAACACCCGAGGAGCCTCCATCCCAGCAGCCTGATTAGCTCTGGCAGCCTGATTAATTCAGGCCAATGGCAACTCCACGGGTTTGCTTTTTCTTTCCCGAACGCACAATTTCTTCCCCGAGTTAACGAACACATGAAAACCAGAAGGATTTGCCCCAGCTTCTCCAAGGGGTTTTCTGGCTGCTGCTTGGGAAGCAGAGGAGCTCCCAGCCTGGTTCCTGAGGGTTGGGAGCAGGAGACCTTCCCGGCGAGGCGGAGCAGCGGAGGCTGGAGCGACTTTTATTGCTATTGTTTGTCTACAAATCTCCCCGTGCCAGAGCCCGGCGTTGTCCAAGGCGAGCTGTTTGCTATTAATGACTCATGAGTACAATAATGCTGCCAGCCCCCTACGAGGTGTTTTGTCAACGTACTTAAATTTCTAAAGTCTCAAACTGTTGCTATTTGTTTCCCTCCATCCCCCAGCACTTTGCACAAATGTCTGTGGAGTACCCGGGCTCCAAAACCCTTCACTCTCAGCGCTGACCTTTGTGCTCTGGAAACAATTACTCCTGGAAAGCCTGTCAATATCATTATTTTTACAAGAAATCAATACGCTTCACAAAGTTAATGGGGGATTCAGGCAGCAAGCGTTTACCTTCTTACTGTCAGTGGTGCAGCGGGCTGTGCTCTGGCACAGATGACAGATTCGCCCAGACACCGAGCAGACAGTAAGCAATGGATGTAAAGGAAAAATAGGCTGCAAGCAGGCGTGGAAAACGTCAGCTTCTGCAGGCATCTATGCTCTAACGAGCCAAAGATGTCAGCCTCTTGTAGTGTCCACTCTGGAGCAAGCTAAGAATACAGGGAGCTAATGAAAGGGGGATTAGGGAAGGGTTTCCACTTCACAAATAGAAATAAACCAGTTTGGAAATACTGGGGGAAAATATCGATGGGTTTTCTAGCAATGGGGTTCTTAGGGAAGGTTGTTCAAGCAGCTCCAAAAAAAAAAAAATATGGAGAAATGTGTTCCAGAAATTTAGGCTGTAGGTTGAATTAACCCGCTTAATTCTGCGAGTTTGACTAGGTTATGAGAGAAGTAAATTTTGCCATATTTAGCTCAATTTCCTCTACAGAAGTATAGTGCCAGAGGAATAGTGTGGATGTACTGAATTTAAACCAAAAAAAAAAAGAGAAAAAGAAAGAAAAAGAAAAGTGATCACTGTAGAAAAGATGCTATCTTTATCTACGTTTATACCAATAAAAGGCTTGTATTTAAGGGTATTTCTAAGATATTCACAGAAGCTTAGACTAAGCCGTCCATTTTCCAAAGGTTTTATACTGAAAGTGTACTAAAATCACAGAAAACACATTTTTAATGTGTTCCAGGGAAACCAGGCAATATTTGAAGGAGCTGCCCGTGACAAAACCTGTGCTCACAAGGATGCGACTGCTCAGCCTCCTCCTGCTTTGGTACCACCACCCAGATGGGATGTGAGTGGCACCGGGAGGCCTCGTGTCCGCAGCCCCGTGAACTCTGAGCTGGGAGAGCAATGAAGGATGTGTTTCCCCGGGAATATTTCGCTCTCTGCCCGGTTTGTGCTGTTGGCTCTCCGGCAGAGCCCTGTCAGCGCCGCGGCCGCAGCGAGCCCTGCTCCTGCCACAAAGCAGCTGCGCGGCATCGCTGCCTGACGTCACTCATTTCTGAGCCCGAATCTGCCCCAAATCACGGCATAACAGCGTCCTGCTATTAGCAGGAGGCGCTTTTTGTTAATTAGAAGGCATTGGGAGTGTGGCGAGCCCGGAGCGCCCCGCTCCCCCCAGCTCAGAGGGAAGGGCGAGATGACTTCAACACATGGCGGGGGTTAAAAAATACTAAGAAAAATTTCTTCAGCTTCCCTCGCTGCTATCAACAGTTTGGAATTTACACTCGCGCTTTACATCATTACCCCAGTCGTTCACAGCTTTTTAAGGCTCTAATGCAAACCACATGCAGAACCGGGCCCTCCCCGGCAGCCTGGGCTGGGTGGGATGGGAACGGGCGGGGAGGGGAAAACCAACAAACAGATCTCTTGTCTACAAAGCACAACTCAACACATTTTTCATGCATTGTGGGCTCCTCCAGAAGCAGCAAGCTGTTTAAAAAAAATACCTGGCCCAAATTGAGTATTTGCTTGACATGATGGAAAAGTGAGTGCTATTTTCTGTTATATTGCCCCTATTCTACATCAACAAGAATTTTTTTTTTTTGCTGTTCCCAACTGATTTCACAGTAGTGAACTCCGTTTATGAATTATCTGACACATTTCTTGCAATTCTTCTGACAACAGTGCTCAGTGGAAATTTCAAGGCACCTCTCTTCTGACAAGTAGAAATATCAATATTTGAATAAATTGTGGATTTTAAACTTCTCACTCTGATGCACCACAGCAAGGAAGACTGAATTTTTCTTTTACTGGGTCTAATCCCCTTGAGCCTAAAGGAAGAAATCTGTATGCAGCGTTTCATTACAAGAAAGCTGTACTGAGTGACATTTGAAGCACACATCTAAGTCGACCTGATGAAGTTTACTTCCTTCAAACAACAAATAGCAGCTTTGTATTATTTCCCCTTCTTGGGGGAAAAAAAGCAAAAGCATGATGTCTGAGCAAAAAGCCGAAATGTTGATTCACAAATTGACAGGCCAATCTTTAAACAAATGTGTTTCTTGGGGGAAAAATGCAGCTTTGTTCAAGCTGAGCATTTTTCTTGTGCCTGACAGAAGCATTCCGGGGCTGATTAGAAGGAACTTGTTAGGGCTCCGTCTCAGACACTCTGACTCCACTTTTTAACAAGCATGCAAAGAAAACAACATAAAGATAACAAAACATTGTCATTACCATCTATGGGCTCTATTTGGGGCTTTTTTTTTTTGCCTTTTTTTTTATTTTAATGCTTACGCTCTGAAATTCCCCGCAGCTCATCTTGCACTCAGCCCTGGCAGCGCACGGCGTCTGGGGCTCTGTGCTCACCTCCTGCCCTCACCCCAGGAGCTGAGAGGCTCCTCCACACTTCCCAACATCCTCCAAGGGCTCCAAATGGAAGCAGCAGCATGATCCTCATGCCAGAGCCCTCTGTGCCTGCCCTCTGTGCTCCACTTGCCAGCTAATGGATATCATCAAATAATTTTGATAATTCGCTTATCAAAGCTTCCAAACAGTCCTAGGGTTGTCTTTATGTTCCCTTTAACTCTTTCTCTGAAGGTTCTTGTGTGCCAAAACCAGTTGAAAGGTCTCAGTTCATCCTCTCTCAGACAGAAGAACAAATTATGAGTCTGTTCTTGATGGCTTTACCCACAAAAATCATCTTCTCCATGATAAAATAGTCCTGGCTGAAGTGTGTTGGAAAATTTGTCTTAGCAAAGATATTTCACTGACAGGCCAGGTTGGATGGGGCTTGGAGCAGCCTGAGATGATGGAAGGCGTCCCTGCCCATGGCAGGGGGCGGGATGAGATGGGCTCCAAGGTCCTTCCAACCCAAACCATCTGGGACTCTGGGATTCTATGAACAGCCAATAATAATACTAAATGCCAATTCTTGGTTATGGGAGATGTGAGACGCCACCATATTACAGACCCCACTGTGCCTCCAAAACTCCTGGCAGCAATAATCAAAGCAGTGGCTAATCTGAGATAACACAGGAAGGAACGAATATGAAGATCTGATTAGAAAGATCTGTCCCCAAGGGATACCCAGTGTCAGCCCAGGGATCAGGGGATACCTGGAGGATGCGGATGCTGCACAGGAGGAGCGCTAACATCAAGGAAAATGTTTGCTGAGACAGCCAAGAGGTCACACCTAGGAAAATATTTTAATCCAGAGTGTTTCACTGCAGTCAGCTGTTGCTTGGTTCACATTGATGGAGGCAAGAAATCTGTCCAAAAATTTTTTGTAATGAAAGTGAAGAGTTTTGAGGAATTCTGAGACAAAGTGGGAGGGTGGATGGGCACATCCTGGGGTTGTGTTTGGTCCCAGGATGCTGCAATGCAACCACGAGGACAGGGCTGGTCACAGAGGGGCAGGACGTCCCCAGGAATGTCCCAAAGAATGGAATTGCCCAAACGTCAGCCCTGGTCCAGCCTCAATGGAAACCTCTCCTCCCTCCACCTGAAACCTCCTAACACAACTGCAGAATTTGTGGAAACAGCTGAACTATAAAAACACGGTTCAGATGCAAAACCACCTAATTTAGCTCATGTCTTCTGCCTGAGTATTGGCACGGGCATTTCCTGGTGGCCCAGGTGAGATCCTTGGTGCCACTGCTGATGAAAAATGACGCTGTGGGGAATTTCTCACCATGTCAGAGACAGACCTCGGTGTTCTCTTCATGTTCAGTCCCTGAAGTGGCACAGGGCCAGCCTGACACTGATCTTTCTCTGCAGATGGAAGGTAATCTTTCACCAAAAAAACCCCACGCCCTGAGCGCTTCACCTCTGCAATTATTACTCTTACAATTTTAAGAAGAAAACACAAACAAGTGCCCATGTATGGTTCAAAAATGCCCAAACCTCTTGGATTTCTTTGTCTGCCACTAATTCTTGTATTCACTGTCCTGTGGTTCATCTGATCTTAGTTCTGCAGTCTGTAGGAGAGGGCTGATAAACCACTGGTGCTCTGCACATCCCTCTCTTCCCTTCAGGAACACTCTTGAACATCTCTGGCACCTTCAAGCCAGGGTAGAACATTTCCAGTCATGTGCTTGCAATTCATACCATCAACCTGCAGATTTTCTTTTCTGGACCTTGCTGCCAGATTTCCATTAAGATTTATGCTACTGAGAGTTATTTCTGCTTTCAAACTCTGTATTCAGGCATTCACACACTAATTTTAAATATAATGCAAATTATCTTGGTTTTTCTCCTTAAATCAGGGAAAGTCTTC
The DNA here is from genome assembly GCF_017639235.1 of Corvus kubaryi. Lineage (NCBI taxonomy): Eukaryota > Metazoa > Chordata > Aves > Passeriformes > Corvidae > Corvus > Corvus kubaryi. The sequence goes on from NW_024580672.1 coordinate 22,394,033, forward strand.
ACATTGCATAATTTTATCCTTTCCTTTCTTATCTCCCCTTTCTCCCCAGAAAAGAGGAGAAAAAGCTTCTCCACTTGTGATGGGAATGGGACCAAGTTCCCTGGAAGAGATATTTCATGGAAAAAGCTCTTTTATCCACTCTGAATCCTGCGCTGAGGAAAAGCAACAATCCAGCTCACTCAAATCACCTTGAGAACAAGAAAATAGCTGAGCAAGCCTGCTCTGCCAGCCAAGCCACAGGGCTCCATTCCAGGTGAAGACAGGTCTGGTTTTGGAGACTTCTGAAGAAATGTGACCAAAATTTGCTTTGGAGGGGAAAAAAATTGGTAATTGAAGTCAGAAATTGGGCTTTTTTTTCTTCTCCGCATTATGAAAGACAGTAAAACTAGTGTAAAATCAGTGTAACTTAATTGACTTTCCAATGCTAATTTATGCTAATGGGGGTTCTGGTCCATAGTTTTCACCTGGGAACTCAATAGCAATGAGTGATGGCTCCAATTAGTCATTATAATTGTGAGTTGCTAAAGCTAATATTAGTAGAACTGCATGACATTCCGGGTATCTCCCCAAACTTTGCCAATAATAAGCACTGTTCCACACAGCTGGATCAGGTTTTGCAGCAAATGGGTCTCAGCTGGGGCTTTTTGGTCATCTCTGAGCAGATGCAGAGGGGGCCCCTTCACCAAAAACATCAGGTGGGTGCCCACAGGTCCCACAACTGGAATATTTGATGGCTGATCCCCCCATTAGGCAGCTTTGATATCCAATATATATCAAAGAGCTGGATATTTTATCTGAGGAGATCCACGCAGGATAACTAATCCAAGCTCTTTAATCTGTACGTGCAAACAACCAACAACTTTGGCTTTGACCTATTGTGTTGGGCTTGAGGAGCAATTTTCAGACACAGTCAAACCTCTCAGGATTTTCCAGGACGGTCCCTGACCTCTCTAGGGGAAGTGCAGCACCTCTGCTTTCCTGGAATAACCCCAAATTTGTGTTTAGACAACGCTCTCAGGCACAGGGTGGGATTGTTGGGGTGTCCTGGGCAGGGCCAGGAGTCAGACTCGATGAACCTGATGGGTCCCTTCCAACTCAGCACATTCTATACATTAAAAAAATTCAAATACTTCTGTTCAAGGAATACAAATAAATACATTATCTTTATGGTATTTTCCTCTCTTGATTAATTAGATACGAAATTTCCCATCACCCAGAAACGTTCACGCTCTGTGAGTGAAAACTTCCAGTGATGAAAACTTTTAGACTCAAAACACTCAAACATCTCCTCAAGGCCGGGTTTAAGCGATGAGGAAATTCAGCAGATGGGTGAGGACCAGGTGGAAATGTTGGCACCTAATCAGAAGCAGGATTTCTGGGACAGATAAATGGCTCTTGATATCTCTGCACTCAGCAGTGAAGAAGCTGATAATGGTTTGATGACAGCCATGAGATACAATTTGCAACTTCAGCTTCTCCCAGCTCCCTTTCCATGGAGATGGGTGGGATCAGTGCCACCTCCCTGAGCTCTGGTTCAGGGCGGGGGCACTCCCAGGTGGGCATTGCCGGGCTGCACAGGGAGATTTTGATGGGCTTTTCACACCAGGCTTCAAAAGAGGCCCAAAATAATCACTCAAGTCCAATGTTTTTATTAAATAGTACTAAACTTTGGCCTGCTTTTAAAGGAGGCTTTTTTGGAAAGGTGCTTTATTCTAACTTGTTTACACTTCGAAGTGAGTTCCCTGCTCACCATTTCTAGGAAATGTGGTTTCCTTTGACAAAAACAGATGGAAAATACATGGAATGTACACACTACCTGTAAGCATTTTTCTTTTTGCCCAGAGCTCAGTGTTAGCACAGCTCACCAACAAAAGCAGGAATCACTGGTCATGGAAGAGGGTTCTGCACCACAACGGACAAAACAAATGATTCATTCTGTCCTTAATGCAGGACTGTGAATTTATTTCACATTCCTACAAATTAGCAGAGTTCTCAAGCCATCAGCTCCACACACAGCACCAGGCTGTGGCTTCAGGACATGCTTTGGTCTCATCCTCTGCCCTTCACCTGTGGTGAAGATTTGTAAAGGACATCAGAACATCTCCACATCTGAGTTACAGGGGTTTTTCTTTGTTGAAATAAAAATAAAAATCAAAAGCTGAAACCAGAATGTAGAATCTCAATTAATTAACCCATGTCTTTAGACAGGAGAGGTAATAATTGCAGTAGAACGGATCTGCAGAGAATCCCAGACTGGTTTGGGTGGAAGGGACCCTAAAGCCCACCCAGTGCCACCCCTGCCATGGCAGGGACACCTCCCACTGTCCCAGGCTGCTCCCAGCCCCAATGTCCAGCCTGGCCTTGGGCACTGCCAGGGATCCAGGGGCAGCCCCAGCTGCTCTGGGCACCCTGTGCCAGGGCCTGCCCACCCTCCCAGGGAACAATTCCTGCCCAATCTCCCATCCAGCCCTGCCCTCTGGCACTGGGAAGCCATTCCCTGTGTCCTGTCCCTCCATGCCTTGTCCCCAGTCCCTCTCCAGCTCTCCTGGAGCCCCTTTAGGCCCTGCAAGGGGCTCTGAGCTCTCCCTGGAGCCTTCTCCTCTCCAGGTGAGCACCCCCAGCTCTCCCAGCCTGTTTCCATAGGAGAGAGATAATCTGCTTACTTAAGTTGCAAAATAAGGGCTGTGCTGAGCTTCTCATATAAAAGTTCATTTCACCCAGGCTACAACAAAGAGTAGGCTAAATATTTATTATGGGTTGAGACAATATATTAATACAAAAATTAAAAAAAATAAAATTTAATATAAAATAAATATCAGAAATCATAATGTTAGTAATTCCAGTGGCTCTGCTGTTTTTCCAGGGCAGAAGGATCCAGCACAAAGCACACAAGCCTGTATTATACACATAACTTATTTGCAGGTTATTATTCATCTGCACTTTGATCCAGCAATGAAAGAGGACCTGATTCCCTTCTCAGAAAGCTGTTTTGGAAAGAGCTGTGCTGGCTTTAGGGAAAAAATCCATGGTGGGGGATGGACGCTGAGGGTTCTCCGTGTTAAGGGGCACTCTGAAATCACCTAAGGCTTTCTCTAGGCTTGTTCCATTCTGTCAGAAGTATTTACGTTCCCAGAGAGCTGTAAGTCAGCTGTGGAAAATGCAGCAAGGAAATTCCTCGAGAAAGGACAAGAAAGACTGACAAAATCAAGAGGAACAATACTCGGCATCTGCCACAACCCACTTGATTTGGAGAGGAACAAGAATGTTCCCTCTGCCGGCACTCTGGGACTGCAGGAGCTCTGCAGGAGAGGAGGAACAGCCCAGTGTTAAGGTTCTTCCTTTTTTTATAGAGGGAAATTTTGTGTTGCTAGAAATAAAGATTTAATTTTTGTCCTCAAGGACTTTTTCCCTGGAAAGCTTTAACAATAAGGAAAGAGAAGGTTCTATTCTTAGCTTATTTTGGCAACTAATCCAATTAGCAACAGTAGTTGATTGGAGAGCCAACCAACTGAAATGAACTTGCCCATAAATCTTATCTTTTAATAACTTCAGCAACTTCCTTGCATTTATTTTTTTCTCTGTCTATTTTAGAATTCATGGTTTTCTGGTTAGCTCCCCGTGTTTGAGACTCTCTGTAGCTCTCTTTGGTTGTCCCCTCTGGCTGCTGGCACGGTGATATTGGTGTCACCTTCCACCTGGAACACGCCACTGAGCAGAGTGGGAGAAGAGATGGCCCAGGACCTTTTGGATGGGAACCACTCCAATTCACCATTGTTTGTTCTCTTTCCGTGCAGTTGTTGGTCTTTTCATTCACTATAGCTTTGCTGCCTCTCCCCTCTGCTTCTCCTCATCTCCCTTCTGCTTTTTGTTATTGTCCTTATCCCAAATTCGGGCTCAATTTCTCTCCATCTTCTTTTCCAACTTTGTGAAAAGAGCTATTTTCCAGTGTTGATCCTTCCTTAAAGGATCTCTGGCACCTCTTGTGTTGTCTTTCCTACTCTTCCTGAACACTCAGAGTAAAGAACAAGGTGTCAGAGCACCTTCAGCAGATCCTCAGAGAGGGGAGGAACTCGTTAATTAGCTGGGAGCGTTTCCCTGGGAGTCAGAGCAGAGGAATGTGTTCCCACTGGGCTCTCCCACTCCACGTTTCAGATAGGATACCAGGCTCCCCAGCCTTATCACTTCCCTGCCATGAACAAAGAAATACCTGGTAAAATTTAGGCATCTTTTCTTTATTAGGAGGTCACAGCTAAGTTTGATAATGTCTCTGCAGAGCATTTAAATGTTTCAAAGCTGTGGATGTCCCATGGGCCTAGGAAAATAATCTCTAGGGGTTTCTTAAGGATGCAGAAAGTTGCATGAAGTGCCTTATTTCACACCCTCTTGTATATTTGGGAGTTATGGAGCTAAAAGAACTTTCTTTACAAGCCTGTTCCTCATGCAACTGAAATGAAAAATTAATTATACAATTTTTTGTAATCACCCCTCTCAGAACTTGTTGATAATGCTAAAAAATGTGAAAAGGATAAGTCAGGAGTTGGAAACTAACTAAAGGCTACAGGAAGTAGCAATCTCTGCATGCCACCTTCCCTGTCCCTCAGCCAATCCCTCTGGCCAGGTCTGCTCACACCAGCATTTGAGAGGTGATGATTAATTCTGCATGGCTCTTTTCTCAGGGCCTGGCTTTACCCCAGACTAGGATTTGTGCACTTTGCTACAACTGAAATCAACGATAGCTGAGTTTTGGACAGAGAAAAATCCCATTTATGAGCATAATGTATGTATATTGTACATAATTGCATTCTATGTAATGTACATGTGCTGCACACACTATGGAAAGCCAGACCCTCGACTTCTCCTGGGCAGCATCTACAGAGAGACTTCCCTGCTTAATTCTTAATTCCTCAGTGGTTCCATTTCCCATTTCTAAGGCTGGGATATTTGTGTGACAAGAACACCATTGCAGACCCACAGCGGTGAGGAGCTCTGTGAGATGGCTCAGGGAGAAATTTGGGGTTGGTTTTTTGAGGCAAGACTTGAATAACACTCAATAACTAAAGCATGAGGACCACACACTGAACAGTCAGAGAAAAACACAGAACAGAACTGAATGAGGTGGGGATTGTGTGGGGGGGAAATCCTGTTTCTGATTATGGAACAGAACCCAATATCCTCATGGATAAGCCCAGGGAGTCCAACCAAAGCTTGCAGAGGTTACCTTTATTACAGCATCTTTAATTCTAAATGCTTGCCTTTGCAACCTTAAGGGTGTTCTTTGCCTGTAATTGTTTGTATGCTAAAGAGAAGCAGCCAAGAGAAACTAGGCCCATTAGTAAATGAGGAAAGGAAAAAGATTAATGACAATTCAGAAATAACTAGAACTGATTTGACACTGGGGATCTGCCCCAGTTACAGCCTTCAGGGCCAGTCACCAGCACTCCACCAGCAGCACAAATCCATAAAGCAAAACAGGAGCTCTGCTGCCACTGGCATGAACTCTTTAGAAATCAAGTAATTTATTTTTAAATTTCTATGTATGTTTTGTCAGCCAAACTTTGTGGTTTGGGTTTGAAGTAGGGTTTATCAGTGCTCATTAGTGCCTGAAATTCTCTCTGGGGTCACAACAACCCTTAAAAATGAGGAAGTTTAACTTTTTGTAGGAGTTAGTAAAAAATCTAGGTATAAGGAGCTATAAAAAGGTAATGTATAGCGAGTGGCCAGTATGGACATGAATGCCACATGCATTATTTAGCAAATTGGACGTGCAGCCAATGGCTGGTTTAGAAATAATGAAGTGTGGTGATGGTAGGAAAATTAGCAAAAGGTGAAAAAGTTGATTCTTGCTGATGGATGCAAACAGCAAAGCAGGTGTTGGGTTGGCTCGGTGACAAACGAGGGGGGTCTGCAAGAAATATCTGAAGGAAGCCAAAGCAGCAGTGGCTTCATGGTGAGGTGGGCACATGTTACAGCACAGGGAGAGAGAGAAACAGAGGGGGAAATACAGGAAAATATACAGGAAAATCATAGACTCACAAATCACTGAGGTTGGAAAAGACCTTCAGGATCAACAAGTCCAGATGTAAACCTGATGTTGCCAAGACCACAACTAAACCACGTCCCCAGTGCCACACCTACACAGCTTTGCAATCCCTGCAGTGTCCTGGCTGGGAGCTGCCCAGGCTGGGAGCAGCCATGGAAGAGATGAGCTCCTAAAACCCCTCCAGCAGTCCCAGGGGGGCATGGGGCTGTGGCTGGGCAGGGGCACAGGCTGGTGTGTGCCAGGGGTGGGTGACGAGACACAGGACCTGGCACAGTGGAAGGTGCCCCAGCCCGTGGTTGGACCAGGATGGTCTGCAAGGTGCCTTCCAACCCAAACCATCCCAGGGCTCTCTGATTGTGTGAAAAGGTTGATATAAACGCTGGGATCTGTTTGCAGGATTATGGGACAAGATGTGTGTCCATCAGCAGTGCTGCATTTACAGGGAAACCAGAAGGGTTGGTAAGGGTAAGGGTTTTACAGCCTCAGTTCTGAAAAACTCACAATAAAGACTGACATAACATGTCCAAAAATATAATTAAGATGGAGAGTTAATGAGCAACACCAGCAGTTCATGGAGGTGGAAAAGAAGGAGTGGAAAAGCCAGGAGAGAGTAGGCAGAAAGCACAGCAGGGCTCCAGGTGTTTGGATTTTTTTGGGAACAAGGTTGCCCAGAGCAGCTGTGGCTGCCCCTGGATCCCTGGCAGTGCCCAAGGCCAGGCTGGACATTGGGGCTGGGAGCAGCCTGGGACAGTGGGAGGTGTCCCTGCCATGGCAGGGCTGGCACTGGATGAGGTTTAAGGTCACTTCCACCCCAAACCTGTCTGTTATTCTAAGATTCCCCTCCCCTTCAAAGCAGCTCTGCAAGACCTCCCCTTCCCGCAGGTCCATGTAACACCAATCCTCCCAGTTTCTATTTTCCCAGATGCCAGAGTCGAAAACATATCCCAGGATAGGCATCCACAACCTCTGCTTCCAGATCAAATTATTCTTTCTCACACCATGGGAGTGATGAGGAGGCCACTCTGGTGCCTTTGCTGATTTCCCTTGGTCTGCATCGTGCTGTACCCAGCTGACAGGCAGAGAGAAAGGCAAGGCAAACACTTGGTAGGGGTAAATACCGTGAGCAAGCTGCAAAGGCTGTGAAAACATTTGTATTCCACGCCAGGGACAAGGCAGAGCTTTGGGGGCTCCTGGGGTCAGAGCAGGAGGGGAGCCGAGGCTCCTGCTGCCTTTGAGCAGGACAGGAAAATGGGGAGAAGGATAAAGAGGGGGGGATGCTGCAAGCCTGACATCCAGGATAAGAATTCTTCCTTTTACTGGAAGAAAAGGAAATAAAGATGGGATTAAGGGAGAAGAATTTGTCTGTGGCTCGAATGTGATGCGCTTAAAGGCAGCTCAGCACTGTGACACGAGTGACAGAGCCCAGGCATGGCACCAGTGGCCTCAGCCCAAACTTTTGAAGCTGATCTTGGCTTTTGTTCACATTTAGTTCACTTCAGTGCAAACCTTTGCAAGGAGAGAGTTCAAAGAGAGACCGAGGTAGGTCTGCAGAGAAAAACCAGGCAGGGGACAGGGACAGACGTGGAATGCACCTGGCGGGCTGAGAGTTGAGGCTCTTTGGGTGAAGGAGACCACACACAGAAAGGAGAAAAGGGGACCAAACCCAAGCAAAGCTGGGTGAACAACATGGAATAAAAGGACAAGAGTCAGCACAGCACAGAAGACAAAATCCAAGGGCCTAAAGAAAGAGAAAATCCTTAGGAGAAGCCTGTGAGTGAGCAGGTGAGCATGAAGACATCAGATGACCAAGGTGATAGAAAGTCAAAAAACTGCTAAAATGTTAAGAGTGGAACAAAGGTAACAAAATCCAGAGCTGAGGAAGTGAATGGATGGGAAAATACTGAATCAGAGGAATGTTGGGCAGAAGAAGTGGAGAATGAGGGAGTCTGGACAGAGCCAAGGTCAGAGGGGGTCACACGTGCAGCAGAGGCTGCCGGGGTTGGCAGGGGCTTTGTAAGAGCTTTTTAGAAGTGCATTTTAAAAATAAGAAATGAGGAGAAGAAACGAGAGAAGACAGTTGGACAAAATGAAGGGGAGGAACAGCAGGAAGCAGAAAAAAACCAGTGTAAGGAACAAATAATCAGAGAACCCTGGGCTCCAGCCCCACTGAGGGCAGAGGCCTGGGCAGACATTAGGGAGCACTATTTTCCTCTCCAAAACTACTGCACTTATCATACCATTAGAAATGTAATTTCTTAGGCTGAATATAACTCTGTAATGCAGCAAAATAAGATTTGAGGGCTGGATTGAACATTGTGATTTCTAATTGCAGCGCAGTTAGACTGAGAATTACAGCCAACAGGATATTTCCATCCATGTTTTCCTTCAGAGAAACCCACACAGGGGTTTTGCCGCCCTTTTTGGGGTTTCCAAAGACTCCCACCCTGTTGCCTTTGGCACTGAACCCCAGCAGGGTCCCCTCCTGCTCATCCCAGCGGGATGGGGACACAGGAGCACACAGGGACACAGAAGCTGCTGCAGAGCTGACACTGCCACTTAAGGAGCCATCAGTCAAACTCTTTTTAAGAATAAAAAGGGCTTTCACAGCACTTGTTTTTCACATGTCACACAGCATTAAAGACCTGAAGTTTCCTACACCACGTGGCAACAAAATCATGGTAGGTAAAAAATATGAACTCCTAGAAAGAGGAATGATCCTAAAGATAACCCTAAATAACTAAAGATAAATTAACGCTCACCATTCTATGACTCTAAATAATTGTGCCTCACTCAGCAAAACTGTGGGGCAAATCACGGGGTTTGAATATTATTTTGTTCCCCTTGTTTAAATTTATTTATTTAATTTTTTTATATATATACAAAACTTAGAAAAATAAAACCCCTCCTCCTGGGAAGGCTGCCCTAAATGGCCCTAATTTCCATGCATGCCACCCTGATGACTTCACTTGCTCCCTGCAGCTGAGACTCAAGAGGTGTAACTAAAAGCAGAGCTTTTAGGGTTTTTTAGTACAACTTCCCCAGCCCCAACTCAAAAACCCTCCCAGTCTGGGGAGCAATTAGAAAGATCTCACACCTTCCAGCCCTCACCTCCAGCCAAACCAACACCCCAGCACACTTAGCCTCTCCTTTTTTTTTCCAATTTCAGCATGTTCAGTGTACCAATAATGCTCTGATGCATTTCACTCTTGACTGCATACAGTGAGATTGCTAATCAGGATTACTCGATTCAGTCAACACTGATTTCAATAAAAAGACAAAAAAAATTATCATAAATATAGAGAAAGTGCTGGCGGCAGTGACAGGTGATTAAAATCTCATTCACTTGGAATCAGCCTGATTCATGGTAGTCGAATAGAGGAAGTCTTCATATCAGCAGCAGATGATTATTATCTCACTCACTCCAAGTCACTTCTGATTGCACATGCACACACAAACTGGCACAAAGTAGATTCATGAACAACAAATCATCATGCAGGGCTCTGACCTCCTTAAAATGAGGCTTTGTATAATAATTCTTCAGAAACAAGCAGATATAGGGTGGATAATGCTAATTTACGGAGCAGGCATAACAAGCAAGCTCGCATTAAACACCCAGTATGGAGAGGAAGCCAGGAGATGCCAATAAATTCTCAGTATTCAGCTGAAATACTGAAGATTAATTGGTTTAAAGTGCTATTTTCATCTGTTTGAACACAATTCCAAACATGAAAATGAAGTATTCAAAATAGTGCTTCAAATAAACAGTGAAAGATTCAAACACCAGGATTTCCCGATGTTTTAATTTGAGAAGTAAAACTTCCCTGAAATACAATGTTCTTCAGTTGTGAGCATGTCTCTGTTTATACTCTGAGTGCACAGATAAATTCAGAGCATTGGTGCATTTTTATCTCTTGAGGTTTAGGTTGGATATCAGGGAAAGGTTCTTCCCCCAGAGGGTGCTGGGCACTGCCCAGGCTCCCCAGGGAATGGGCACGGCCCCGAGGCTGCCAGAGCTCCAGGAGCGTTTGGACAGCGCTGCCAGGGATGCCCAGGGTGGGATTTTGGGGTGTCTGGGCAGGGCCAGGGCTGGAATGGATGATCCTGTGGGTCCCTTCCAGCTCAGGATATTCTGTGATTCAATGATTTAATTCCAGCAGACGCACTGGGACCACCAACTCCTCTTTTATGAACTATTTCACAAGGAGCAACACCCATCCCCTTACACAGGGCACTGATAATACATTCATTAGAGACTAGACACACTAATGCCAGGGCTCTTTTCTTCAAACAACTCAAACAGGGAATGTTCTCACACCAAGGAACTCCAGTCATGCAGCCATGCCGCAGGAAGTGACATCTGCAAAACAAGTCCAACTTCCTGAATAAAACAATGTATTGTCCTGCCACCATTAACTGGGAACACTTTTCGATATGTATGTATTACCTGCTTGTGCTTAAAACCCTTAAAATCTCAAAAAATAGTGAATTAATTACAATTAATTAGTGCAGTCTCCCCTGGCTCTGTAGAACATACAGTGTCCTCTCAGAACTACACTACAACAGCAAGGGCTGGACAGAAAAGCTTATGCAGAACAAAGTTAAACAATTACAGGTTTTACTGCTGGTTTGAAAGAGTTTTTTTCCGACTGACAGTGCAATCAAAGCCAGTAGCAGTGGCAATGTCAAAGTGCAAGTCAATAGCTCAGTCAGATGCTGTCTAACAGAAATGAGGAACAGCAGTGGAGGCGAGGGAAGACTCACTTGGATCCCAGCGCCCTGTGCTCCCAGCAGTCACAGACTGGTGAATCAGCAGGGGGAAAGCAAGGCAGGGTGTTATTTAGTATGGCCATGGCTCGTAAAATCAACCTGTTGAAGGGTGGAGAAAGGGACAACTTTGGGGTGGCCACCAGTAAAACCCCACTGCAGCCATCTGGGTTGTGTCAGGCTGACAGAGGGGAGCTGGGCAGGGAAGGAAGTGACCCAGTAGTCCCAACACTAAGGAGAGATAATGCTCAATTCCCTGCAGTGTCTGCATCTGATAACCCAATTATCCCCAGTCTATTTTTTCAAAGTCTCTTTGAACCTGTGACCCACTACAAACAAAATGTATTTGTGTTGTTCTTAACTGCTAAACTCTGAAACAACAAAGAGCTGGGGAAGAGTTGCCAACTTGTGTATTTCTTCAAGGCCTCCAACAATTGCATTTCCATCAATCCAATGTATTATTTTTAAACAGGGGTAATTTTTGATCTGGAAGAAGTTGAATGGCAAAAGTGATTTAAATACACAGTTCAGGACTAAACCCCCTCTGACTAAGCAGAAATAAATGAAGCCAGGAAACACTCTGCTAAAGCATTTAACATGAGTTAAAAGCAACACTTGTTATGCAGAAAATGTCAGTCCAGCTGCTCTTGTTATTTATTAAACAGCACTTTCATTTTGGACAAACACATCAACTTGGCTAACTACTTCCTGATAGAGTTTATCCCAGTAATGTGTATACATATCTATATATATATTTCAGCACCATTTTCTTCTGGAGGGGGCAGTTTCTGCTGGGAAAGAAGTCAGAGAAAGCAGCAGTTCTCCAAGGCTGCTCTTACTTCAAGGTTGCTGTAACAGCAACTACAGACACCAGGACTTGCTCTTACATTTATTAACCTATTTCTCTATCTTCTCCTTTGTCTTTTTAAGTATGTACTGGGTCCTCTACACTTCTGTGCCATGCTGTCAGCTGGAGGATTACACAGGGACACATCTTAAAGAGTGGAACACATCAAACTTATACCTGCAGGTAATTAAGGCTGGGATTATTTGGGAGCTCAAATGATGTCATGCCAAGCCAGAAGCATCCTCCCACAACCAGAACCCAGGAGAGCCAAGTAATCTGAAAATTATATCGAGGGAATCATAGGTAATCAGGAGGGTTGTTTATCACAACAGGGCAAATTAAAGGAGAGCTCTTTTTGCTGACTGGGAGTTCTCCTGAAAGCACAGAAAAATGCAATAAAAACCCCAAGGTTGAACCAATGGTGCAACGTGGCTCGACAGGCAAAGAGCTGTGGCAGAGACCACGACAAGGAGTTACAATGGTTTGTAAACCAACATTATTTTGGAGTTTAAATGACACCTAAAGGGGGTGTGGGGATGCTGGTGGGGCACAGACAGGCCTGGGTGTAAATGATATTGAAAAACCCCTGAGTGGCTGCACTTCACTCCACGACCCAGGCACACAAGGAATGACCCACACAGACGTGTAGCACACAGAATAAAATTTTATATCACCTTCAGAAGCCGGATCAATTGTTAGTTCTGCCATATGTTCAAGCATATTCTGTTACGTTACTGTCTTCAGAAAAGCTCGCGGAATAGGAGGGAATGTGTGAAAACATCCATGCTGTGCCAGTAAGTAGTTATTTTATGTTTGTAATTTTAGTTTTACTGACTTTGGGCCTAATCCAGTACGGGGAGCCACAGCTCTCCTTCGTTAGAGCACTGGGAGGGTTTTTTGGGGTTATACAGGCTGTTTGGTGTGGAGGGAATCCAACAGTCCCTGTGGCATGTGCATGTCCCAGGGGGATGGAGGGTGACCCAGAGCCTGTTGGGGTGGGAGGGCTGGTGGGACACACAACACCCTGGGGCTCTGCTGGGGGCTCCCCAGGCTGTTCTAAACACACAGCTCCTCTCAGAGCAGGATTGTGGACGTGGACCAAGCGAGCTTGACCAACAATATCAGAGGAGACCCCAAGTGATGCCCCCAAGGACTGTGTTAATGTCAAATAAAATTCCATTATTGCTCATCCAGTGGTGTGTCTGTGGATGCATATGTGACAACACCGGCGATGGATTGGGATGGTCTTTAAGGTGCATTCCAAACCAAAGCATTCCATGATTCTGTGACAACCAGGTGCAGGACTGATGGTGGACATGCACAGGTAGGAACACACACTGTGAGTGTCCACAAGTCCCATCAGCTGGGGTCAGTCAACCTGGCCACCTTGCCAGGGCAGACCAGCCCAGCACTGCCACCGCCTGCCCCAGGGCATCCCCCGGGGTCTCCTCCAACACCCACAGGCACAGCTCCCTTCTCCCAGGAAATGCTCTGGGTCCCACCAGCCTGAAGATCGGATGGTCTTTAAGGTCCCTTCCAACACAAACTATTCCATGATTCTCTAACCAACATTTAGAAGTGATTGAGGAGAAGATGAAATTCCACAGTGATGCATGAGCCGTGGGCTGCCCCCAACCACGTGAAGGTGTCATGTTGGAAAAGCTGCAGGAGGCTCTCCAAAGATCTCAAAGATGGTACATGAGGTAATTAATTTTACTTTTCCTGTGGTTTGGCTGCCAGGGAGCTGATCTGCACAGGAAG
>NW_024580672.1:22412444-22419944 GCF_017639235.1 Corvus kubaryi
CTCTGTCTCTTATTAAATACCACATATAACTCTCAGCAGGTTTTATGTTGTGTTTTACTGTCAGGACTGGTTAAAGCTGGCCTAACATTTTGTTTGGCAATTAAGAAAATTTGTAGTTTAATTTATTAAACCAAAAGAAAAAAAAAAGAAAACCCAAAACCAAACAACTGCACAGAGCACAATTAGTTTCGTTTTATACTGTAGCTCAATCTAACTTCTAATTATTTCTAATCATTCTGGTTTACATCTGAAACTCCATTATTTCCAAGTTATGTGGTTTGGAAAACAGACACAGATAAAATTACAGCAGTCAGTCACTAAAGAGGAGGGTGCTGAAGGAAACTCCAGGAGTTAAAAGATGGATTTGTTCCAGCACCTGGATACTCAGAGGATGAGAACATATGAACAAAACCCGGAGAAAAACTCAAGGTAGCTACAAATCAAAGAAGGTAAAATTGTCCTTGGATTTCTGGAAGTGGTGGAAGCAGGAAACTCCCACATCAAACCCAGAGTTATTCAGGATTATAGAATTTAAAAAAAAAAAAAAAAAAAGAGAGGGAAAAATAATCTCTGGAAGTATTGGTGGCATCATTCACAGAGAGCAGGCACTACCCAAGCCAGGACATCTTCCTGGTCTAAAATCAACATCAAATGGAAAGAATCAAAGTTTTGGTGATGCTTTTTCCTATCATTGACTTTCCTTCATCCCTGTGGAGCCCAATGACCACCAGACATATAGTCATGACCACCCTGGGAAGCAGTGGGAGGCTGGAGCAGAACTCTGGGGTCGCTCCCTGAATCTCTTTGTACCTCCAGCTACTGAATTGTTTGTTTCCAACAGGACAGCCCCACTCCAGTCCCGCTGATGGATCCCTACATGGTTTAATAAACCTGTTTGGATTAGAACAGGCAGCTCGCTGCCCACCAGCATCTTGTGAAGCACAGAAGAACTGCACAAACATAAAGAGGAAATCCTAATCAAATTTGGATTGGTAAAGAGCATTCCTGACAATCCACACAATACCAAGACCAATTCAATTTTATTGGTTGTTATTCAAAAGAAAGGGCACTCACATCTCTCCTTTGTGCATTAATAACCTCACTTCAACTAGAGGATTGGGATTTTTTTGTCCAGATTGGGGGTTTTGATAGGGCTCGTTGTTTGCTTTATAACTAAAGTGAAGGTTCTGTGCAGCCACGGGGTCGGGGAGCAAACCAAGTGTGTGGTGAAGATTCACAGTAGTGAATTCACCTTTTAAGTGAGAGCACCACACCCTCCATGCTGTCAAATTAACTTCTTCTCCTGCACATGTCTCAGGAAAACGAGCTTATCCCAGAAGTGAGGCTGGACCTTTGCTTTTTAATAACTCCTTCAGCTTCCAGGTTAATTTTCGTTCTGCTATTCTTCCAATCTGTTTTTTCTTAGAAACTTTTACCAAGTGCAGCGGGAGTTTGACATGGGAGCCCTTGTTTGTATTGCTACTTTCCCAAAGCCTCCTTAAACACTGCTGGAGGCTTAGGCCAGGTTTCTTTATTTCCTTTTCTATTTCTTTATCATTAAGGCCAAGGAGTTTTGAGCAAGCAGGATCCCGCTAATCGCTTGCCCCAGCCCCCATGGCTTTGTTTCTGTCAAAATAGCTCCTTTCAGCGGCTGCAGAGCGAGCTGTCTGGGCAAATGAACTGCTCTTTCTCACCAGATGTGTAACCGTGTTTCGTCTTTCACGAGAGACAAGCTGGAGCCGACTCCTTCCGCTAGCTGGGCCTATGCTACATGTCTTACAACAACACAAATGTAAGCCCCTTCCTTTCCACACATGTTAAACTCATTTCCTAGTGAATTATTGGGAAAACACGGAGCTATCCTTGCCGCCGCCACCGCGCGCGGATGCTGCAATTTGCTCCCCGCGCCCCTGGCACAGCCGCCACGCCACCATGGGCTGCGTGTCATTCTGCTGGCTGTGAAACTTTTATTTTGCTCAAAGTATGACAGATTTTTTAATCATTATTATTATATTTTTTTTTTTTTAATTTGCCTCCAGCCCCGCCACAAGGGCATCTCCAAACCCTGTGGAACAAACACCTTCCCTTTCTCCTGAACAAATGCTGTTTACACTCTGGATATTTTCCATCTCGGAGAAATAAGGAGAGTTTGTTCAATAGCAAATTAAAACCTAGAGTGGAGCCATCTATGTTCTGTTAGAGCTGAGCTGATACACCGACAAACCAGCAAGTTTTCCTCGGCTTAAAACATTAAAGAACCAAAACAGTTAACAGCAAACTCACATCTCATAAAGCCCAGAGTGCCCCTCAGCCTGTAAAATTCCCCAGCTCCAGCTTTTTTTTTTTCAGTTACATCTTTGTTTTAACGGGGCATTAATAATGCCAGTATAAGGTTGTATTATACAGGTTTGACCACAACCGTTTTTTGCGAGATTTGCTGTTAAGATAAACAACCCGGCGGAGCTGCTCGGCTGGCAGCGGGACCCGCGTGAATGGCTCTCATTTTCCTGCGCTCCGCCGGGGCTGCCAAGCGCAGGTTGAGCTCCCGCGTCCCCTTCCCCTCGCCCCGCATGTCAATCACCCCCTGGCATCCCCGGTGACAATTTCCATCCTCCCAGCCTGGAATTTCCACCTCCTCCAGCCCGGCAAAGCACTCCCTCCTCAGCCCTGCGAGTAACCCAACACCGGGGCTGCTGCTAGCCCCGGCCCCCCGAAATCTCTCTGCGTTAGCAACGGAGCCTTATTAAACCCATTTCTACCACTTTGTGTTTCACAGGTTGTTTTTTTTAATTATCTGCTGTCTGAGAGTAATTATTTACTTCCTGGAAGCTCACGTACCAGAACTCTGAGTTTGAAAGATTTTTCCATAACCTAATCCAATTCATCAAAGGCATCCTAACAAAATTACAGGCTCTGGCAGTATCTTTGCTTTTCACCTGATAAGGCTGCAGCAGAAGCCCGGGATGGTTTGTATCAGGGTCCCTCCTGGAGTATAGTTTTTGACAGCTTTGCTTAAATCCCTTCCCCCCCCTTTTCCTCTCTCACAAAAGCACGGGATTTTATTATTCCCTCCTCCTAGAGCCGTGCAATGCTTTGGGCTTCAAATAATCAAGTATTAGACGGGGGGGAAAGCGGTGCAGGGGTCTCACCCAGCACGTTTGGGATTTCCTTGGGAACAATGCTCTGGGAGCCGTTCTCCAGCGCATCGCTCCGCCAGCAGCCCAGGTATTCCCACAATTTCCTCGGCTGCGGGTTGTGCTTCGGTTAGGAGCAGGGATTACGAGGGAGCGATGTAAATGCTGTGGCTCAGATGACCCGAGGGAAGGAAAGCAAAGGGAGAAGGAAGCGCGTCCAAAGTCCTGGTTCTGGGATGTGGGAGAGCTCGGAGAGGCTGAACTGCAGAGATTACTTTGATTTGCTTTTTTTTCGCTCTGTTTTTATCTATATTTGAAGCCCTGGTGTGTGCTGTGTCCCCGTTTGAACAGGTGAGAGGCGCTCGTACCTGCGCACCTCAAACCCCAATCCAGCTACCCCTGTCTGCAAACAGATCCCTCGCAGCTAAACCCATTAATCTGCAATAAACCACCTTCTTAAGGAGAAAAAAATCAATGTCGGGTTCCTGATGGCAATTTTTTCCAGAACTGGTTACCCAGGAAAGTCGTAATTTTTTAATATACTCTGAACTTGGGAGTGCCAATAGGACGCTGAAAGCAAACGAGCAGCTGAGCTATTTTAAGGTCTGTTCTTCCAGCAGTTTGGTGCACATCTTAAAGAAAAATAAGAATTAAAAAAAAAAAAAATGACACCAAACTGCTCTGTTTTCATTGCGTTATGCAGATGAAATGACAAGTTGTCATTTAAGAAGTTAATAAACAGTCACCATTTTGCAGGTTATCCAAATGCTACTGAATAGAAAACCTTGGATCCCTAAATGATGTGTAATTAAAATTATTTTAAAAATCCTCCTTGACAGGCCAGGGCTTAGCCAAAATGTAAATGACATTAAAGAAGACAATGAATTTAATTTTATTTAATGTCCCTTTTTGCAGATCCTCATTTACATAGCATTTTTAACAAAAGCGTTGACCTTATAAATGCTGGCATTTGTACAGCTTCTGCAGAGTTGGATTTAATCATGCTTTCGCAAAGCCATAAGGGAAAAAGCTTTAAGTTCTCTGGTTGGATATGGAGTAGGAATAAAAACATTGGGACTGGTCAAATGTTTATCCTCCTTGCTTCTGAAAACAACCTGACAAGAAGATGTAAAGGTCTAGGGAATAACCCATTGCTGTTTGTAAGGCTTGGTAATAATCATACATAATCGTTTGGAAATATAGCTAATAAAAAATATAATGAGTGTTCAGCAAAATCGGCATTAGGCCCAAATTACATGATATTAATACTTGAACAGGTGCAGAAAGGCGCTTTAAATGAGGTAAATGAATAAAATGTCCCAGAGCACAACTGTGTGCACTGACAAAAAGTCAATCACATGAATAATTCAGCGGCCGGGACTGCCAGCAAAGGTCAGCGGCTCTCACCTTTGTGACGGGAAGTGAAAGGAAACGCTGCTGACGAAAAACCCCCCTCGCCCTCCAGCCGCCGCCACCCCGCCGAAGGTGTAAACTTGGAGTAGGGAGGAATTAAAGCGCTGCACCGGCCAGCCGGCAGTGAAAAAAAAAAATCCAACCAAAAAAAAAACCCACCCCAGCGTGAACAGCCAAGTCGTTTAGGGAAAATAATCTGAAATTACAGCCAGGGAAAGGTTAAGGGGGGTGGCTACTAGCAATGTCAATTATCTCCCAAATCTGAGGTCAGGCAAAAGGTATTTTAAGAGCCTACGGGACTGAAATTTTGTAACAGCTGTTAAATATGACAAAACTTTTTATTCCCCCAAACTAAAGCTATTCCAAACTCCGTATGAAAGAAATGGGATAAGCAGATGTCTGGCTTCCATACAGGAAAGTAGGACACACTTGGAATGATAAGTCTCCTAAACTCTATAGAATAATGCCAGATTTATTGGGGAGGGGGGTATTTACTGCCCACGGAGATGCCAGCGAGCAGTAGGGCTGTGATGGTACCATCTGGAAACCCTCTGCCGAGCAGGCGCTGGCGATGCTCCGCCAGCACTCCCAGCCCCGGCACCGCGCTCCCGCCCCGGCCTCCGGCCGCCACCGGCACCCAGCGTCAACAGTCGGACCCCCGGCCTTCGGGGACACCCCCGGGAAGGCAGCGAAAAGTCAAGGGTCTGGCTCTGAGCAGGAATTTCCATCCCTCCCTAATGAAATATCTGCTGGTGGCACGGAGGAATGATTCTAGCCCAGAGTGTGGTTTTGGTTTAGCAGTTACAGCGGCATCCTGTAATCATTTACAGCCCTTGGAATGTATGGGTGAAATAGGAGAGATTTATCTGTTCATAGTTGTGATATGTAGACAATGGGTGTTCCTAATGAGGAACATCTGCTTTTGTGTTTTCCCAGAAAACATTATTCCACTATGAAAATGATACTCCCATCCTTTTCAGCAACACTGCAAAGAAAATATGGGCCTTTTCCTTTCTTTTATTTGCTTTTCTTTGGGTCAATCTAATTTCCCAGGGACACTTTTTCTGTGGCATCTTTTTACTGACTGCGCTGCGATTTACGGTGGGTTTGTTCTTTAACACGTGAGTTACTGTGCTGGAGGAACAGCCCCGAAATGCCAGCAGATACTTAAATGTGTACAGTAATAAAAGCCTCCCCGCTCAGCCATGCTCCGTGAGAAACATCCAGGCAACGTAAATAAAAATTCCCAGTGAATTAAAAGGTCGCGGAGGCTCCTGACACCGAAAACCGCTTCCAAGGCCTCAGGTTTGGCTTTTACATTTCCAGCCCACTGCAGGATTCAAACACAGAATTACACAAGTTTATTTAAAATATCAGCTCTGCTAATAAATTGTTACTCCTGAGGTGCATAAGGAGTTTTTTGCTTCTGTTTTTTGGGGTTTTTTTTATCCCAGTGCATAAACAATTCCGACTGCCACGGAGTCTCCTAGTGTGGGCTGGAAGAAATGGGTGGCCATAGATCTCAATTCAGGATTGAATTATTGGTTCATATCCTGAGGACAAATATGCCTTATCTGGTCAAAAGCTGCTAAATGTATCCAAAGGACAAAAGGATCTAGTGAAGCATATTGGATATAATTCTTTTTTTTTTTTTTTAAGCCAACTACCCAAGCGACTCCACTTCCTATGGGAAACTGTAAATTGACCCCCAGATGTGATGGGGAAAGGTTGTTCCGTGATGCTCAAGAGGGAAATGGAAGCCTGAAATCCAACCCTGGCAACAAATTTAGGCACCAAACTCTGAGCACATGGGTCGAGCGAACGTAAATATCAGGGATTTAAAATCCACCTCGGTGGCTCCAGAGGGCCAGGGCTCCTCTGGAGCTTCCTCCCGGCCACGCTTCCCTCCTACGTTTGCTGCAATTTGCTGGGAGCAAACATCACATCCCACAGTCCTTCAAAAACCCGGCTGGAGAGGCCGCCCCGGCCTCTGCCGAGCACCAGATTCTCTGACATGAGAAGTGACAACTCTCTTTAGAAAGCTAAAATCCGTGCCATCCCCATAAAGCCCAAATCTTGAAAATTCCTAATGCAGAAGGTGATTAAAATTGCCATAAAATTGTCCTATCTTTAAATTTAGAAGCACAGCAGATTTTTCATCAATAATTAAGAACACTAAAGCATTTATGCTAGGCATAAATGGAGTTTCAATCTTCCTTATTCAAATAAACATGATAAACCCATTAACCAAATGTTTTCTGATTTTTTTATCTCTTCTCATGCTGCTGGAATATCAAATGATCACATAGTTCTGATAGTTTGGGGGAGGTATAAAAGCACTGGTGTTGGGTAGTTTGGCTCAGTTTTGCCAGGTTCACCCTTCACACGACTGATACAAATCATCTCACAGCAGCTCCAGGATGTTAGTATGGAAGTATCATTAGAATCCCTAAAAAGGTGATGTTTTGCCACGTTTTGGCACGTGCAAGGACCACAAACATCAACTCCTCGTGCATTTTGCAGTGGACGCTCCAGAGGCATGAAAGGCTCCACAGCTCTGAATCAGAGTCCAACCGAGCACAGAAAAGCAAAATATTATTCTAATTTTCATTCCTGGTTAATTTTCCTCGCGTTCTGCTGCAGTCACACTTTAATGCAATTCACCATTTACATCTGCAAAAGTCACACATCCCTCCAAAAAGAACTCTGCGCAATGAACATGCCCGTAATCCAATAATAAAAGCTGTAACACGCTGCCTTGCATTTACTACGCCGCCAAGATTCCTCCACTTCCAACTATTTTTTAGCCAATAAAGCAGAAATAAATCCAGCTCGCAAGGCAACAACCCAGCGCGGTATGATTTCCATAGCTAAAACACTAAAGACAAATATAATTATATTGATTTTTTTGTACTTGGACTTCTATAAAGTGGTGAACTTGTTCTCAATTGCC
>NW_024580672.1:22424944-22428143 GCF_017639235.1 Corvus kubaryi
CCGGCAGTGCAGAATAGGCGGTGGTGTTACAGCCCGGCAGATTGGGGGAATGGTTTTAATTTCCATCGCTGGGATCTGATTTCCAGAACACTGGAAATTATTCCCCATTCTCACCTTCCTCCCTATTCCCCCAAAAGATTTTTAATAAATAGTAATTTAAAAAAAAAAAAAAAAAAGAGTCGTGAAACGTCTCTCCAGAAGAAAAAAATAGTAAAAATAATTTTAAAAGAAATAAAGTTGATTAAATTCCGAGCTCTCTGTCTGTAATTGCTGCGGTGCAATGCTGATAACATGTAGTTATCATCGGAAAAGTTGACCAAGACAGGTTAAATAATTTAATAAGGAACTGCTTGTAATTATGTTATTTACAAGGTATGACAGAGGTTTGAGGAAGAAACAGAAGCTGATCTCAGGGAAATGGACGGGTTTGGGTGACCCCTGGAGCATGGAGTTTGAATTATGGAGATGGGGGGCTGAGAGGTGAATATGGACTAGAGGAGAACAAGATGACTTTTCACCTCAGCACATTTAACTTTTAAATCCAAATAAACGTCTCGCATTACTGGATGGTCGCGTTATAAAAGAAAAAGGACTAATCCGGCCAGTTTCGGAGCATGGGGAAGGGGGCTGCCCTTTCCTCAGCGAGAAAAAATATCGCCAAAAAAAAGTTACAAAGGGGAAAAGTGCATTTAAAAATAAATCTGGGTAATTCGGCGGGATTTTTTTTTCCCCTTTCCTTTCTCCCTCGCTAAATTAATTATATCAAACATCTGTTCCCATGACGTTGTCCTCGATGCCACACACACCACTGAATGATCTCAACGCTGCCTCGAAGAGCAACAACACACCTTTTTCGCTTTCCCAAATATCCTCCGGTAATGGGGATCTCAGTTAGCAGCTACCTGATGTAGTCGCTCAGGTAAATTAAAAGTAGGCGCGCTCCGCCGGTTTGCTCGCCCCCCACCCCTCCAAGCAAGGGCAAAATACAAACTTAGGAACCCGCGTGGCAAGAAAAGCGTAAACTTTCTCACCTGTTTGGTCATGGAGTCTATTAGCCGAACGTACAGGTCCTGCTCTGTCCTAACTCCTGCGGAGGGGAAGTAGAGACAAATTCCGATCAGGATTTCGGTAGCGAACCACCCCAATCCCACAAGGAAAGGATGAGGTCAGGCAATTAACCGCAGCGGGCAGGGATCGGCCCCGCGCCGGCTTCAGGAGAAAATTCAAAATTAAAAAAAAAAAAAAAAAAAATTAATAATGATAAAAATTAGCCAGGAATCAGCCGGTGACGGAGTCGTGCTGAGCCCGGCGCTCGGGGAGCCGTGGCCGAGCCAGCCCCCCCCCGGCCGGGCTCGCTGCGGCCCCACGGCCCCGGGGAACACGCGGGACCCCGGGCGCTGGCGCTGAGCAGCCCCCCGCGGGTTTTCCGCGCCCGGGCAAGCGGCTCCGCCGGGCCGGGGCTCCTCTCTGCCCACTCACCCCATCCCAATAATTACCAGCAATTCCCAAAACTGAAAAAAAAGTCCCTTAAAAGTGCCGCTGTGGCCGAGCAGCCATCGATCCCCTTTTTTACTTTCCACTTCAAGCCCAACCGGTTAATCATGTGAAGTACCATTGACTTATCGATCCTTTATGTTTTGTTTTCCTTATATGCCAAGGAAAGAGCCGTGTTTACACGCGTGTAATTTTAATCTCGAAATCTTTATATCCTTTATCCCCCTGCTCCCCCCCAAAAAAGGCCTCGGAAGGAAAATCAGACTTTTCTGCGGCACACGGACGCTCAAAAATGGGAGAACGACAACTTACCATTGCTATACAATAACTGAAGTTTATAATGAATCCCATTGTTAGTTTTTTCATTGTTTGGCTCCTGCAAGTAACGATAAATAATTACATTTAGCATGAAAAATAACGCCCTCCTCCTGCTGCCCATTTTTCTCGTCCCTGAAGCGGCTCGGAATTAACAGTTTGCAGAAATTCAGCCCACGGTCACTTTTTTTTTTTTTTTTTTTTTTTTTTTTTTTTTTTTTGGTGTGGAGCGCTGATGATGTCATTAGCTCGGTGCAAATATGTCATGTTTTGCCGTTTTCCCGGTGTTTTAAATAAGTCGGGGCCGCGGCGCTAAGTTTCTAACCCCGGGGTCTGTTCGGAGCGGCCGTGAGACCGGGGGGAGCCGCACGTGGCGTGGGCGCCGCTGGAGCGCCGGGAGGGCGGCCGTGCTGGGAATGAGCTCTGCTCCACTCAATTACGCTTAAAAAACTTAAAAAAAAAAAAAAAATAAGGTAACTGGCAGACTTACTTTCTCTTTCTCCACAAAGTCCACAAAAGCTGTTCTCTCAATCTCCACCGGCTGTCCCTGCCTGTCGTACAGAGCTAAGACGAAGTGGAAAAAATTGGATTTTCTGAGATTGGAAGGCGGCTGTTTCTCGAAATGTGCCCGAGCCAGCCCCACGCCGCTGCGGGAGAAAACAAGACAAGGCGTGGGTGAGAGCGGCGGGAAGGGGCGCGCAGGCTCCGCGGCCGCGGGGGGATGCGGGGGGATGCGGGGAGCGCGGAGCGGCGCGGAGCGGGGAGGCTGTAACTGATACGGGGCCCCCCCCCCGGCGCCGGCCCCCCCCGGCCCGGCCTTTAACGGCCGGGATGAGAAATACAGGAGGAGAAAACCGCCGGGAGAGGATTTGGCAGACGTACCTTTGGGCGGCCGTGTTAGCATCCACTACCCCAGCAGTATGCATCCATGAGCGGACGGGGTTCATCCCACTGCCCAGCGGTTCTTCTTTCATGGTCGTCCCACCTCTTGGTATATTTTCCTGAATCCCAAACATTAAAACAAATTTGGGCAAAACCAGCTCCTAACCAAAAGGGTTAAAATTGAGGGAAATGTCAGATACGGGGTGGGTTGGTTGTTGCTTGATTTTCTCTCTCTCTCTCTCTCTCTCTCTCTCCTTGGCGACTGGAATATAAGAGATGACTTTACTCCCTGTGATCAGTAGGAGAAAAGCCCAGTTCAAGTCTTGCTTCCTTCTTCAATCTGTCCTGTATTGGCACGACATAAACAATTTACTGAGTACTTCTGTGCGGCGAGTTGGATGGCGTTCCAGTTTGGTGGTTTAAAAAAAAAAAAAAAAAAGGAAAAAAAAAAAAAAAAGAAGGAAAAAGTATAACTGCAGCCGGCGACACTGCGAGGTGGCTTTCATCT
>NW_024580672.1:22428243-22428689 GCF_017639235.1 Corvus kubaryi
CAAAAAGAATAAATATTTTTGTTGTTGTTTGCAGACGCGCTCAACGTGGTGTCATCCTAGTAAAAACCGGCTCGGCAAAAAAAAAAAAGCTTCAGGACACTGCTGAATCGACCACTTTCTGGCAAGGCTCTCCTGCTCCAAAAGACAAATAAACGGGGGGGAAAAAAAAAAAAAATCCTGATTACCGCGGAGGTGTTGCCGGGCACACGGGAGAACGGGGCGCGGGCCCGTGGCGGCTCGCGGAATGGACGGAGGCGCGCAGAGCCCGGCCCTCCCTCCCCGAGGAGCGCGCCCCTTCCCCGGGAGCCGGGCCCCCGCCGCCGCGGGAGACGTGGCGTCATCG
This sequence comes from Corvus kubaryi, assembly GCF_017639235.1. Taxonomy (NCBI): domain Eukaryota; kingdom Metazoa; phylum Chordata; class Aves; order Passeriformes; family Corvidae; genus Corvus; species Corvus kubaryi. The sequence continues at coordinate 22,428,587 of NW_024580672.1, forward strand.
ATGACGTCGCTATGGGGGGCGTGGCCACGCCCATATATGGAGCGCGGGGTCCGGCGGCGCGCCCGCCCGGGCCCGGCCTCCCCCTCCCCGCGGCGGCGGAGGC
>NW_024580672.1:22433689-22473249 GCF_017639235.1 Corvus kubaryi
GTCCTGGGACGTAGCGGACGGGGCGCGGGGCGGCCCCGGGGATGCGCCGCGGGGGCGGAATCGGCGGCGCGGCCCCTGGGGAAGCGAGGGGGGGAGAGCCCCGACCTCGCCCCGTCCCGGCCGTCCCGGGCCGCCCCGGCCCCCGCTGCGCATCCCCGGGGCCGCCCCGCGCCCCGTCCGCTACGTCCCAGGACGCCGCGGAGCCGCGGATTCCCCTCCCGCCTCCCGCGGGGCTGCCCCGCGCCCCGGCCCGAGGAGCGGCCGCCCGGCCCCGCGTCCGCGCAGCGAAACGCTCCAGAAACGCAACAGTTTGTCCCGCGGGGATGCGACCCCCGGGAATGTCCCGCGTGGGAACTCACCGCTCCTGGCTCTGCGGGACGCGAGCTGCCGCCGAGGCGCCGCTCACATCTTTCCAACTCCTTTAATTCCCCCTCTCCGGCCGGAGCCGATGCCCAGCGCCCACCTCCTCGGCCATACTGGGGCGGTACTGGCGGCACTGGGGTCCCAGAACTTGTCGGCTGCTCTGCGCTTTGATTCGAAGCGCGGGCGGCCGTGCCGGCGATGCGCAAAGAATGCGACTGGCTGCGAGAGGTTTTATTTTGTTTATTTCTGCTCTTCCTTCCCCTCCCTCTCCCAGTTTAGCCCAGGAACTCCTGCAGCATTGGTTAATCCTCGAGGAGGGACAACTGCTGAGATCTTTAGCGAGCTCTCCGCTACCACGGATACTTCCTAGAGCTCCAGCACCTCTGTGAGGGATGTGCAGCTACAAGATGTGAAGGTATTTAGAAAAAAAAAGTAGCGGTTTCCAAGTCAAGCAGATTCCTGCAGGGAAGTGAAGCCGGCGTTTAGGACTGGAGCCACACTTATGGAAAAATAAACCTATCGGTGTTGGCCTTGGTTATAAATTCAGGGAACATTCACCCCCAGGTTGGTTCTGACGGCAGCTACTCCCTGGTTTGGGTTTAATTTGTACAATGAAGGGTTTTAGCAGTTGGGAGAGGAGGGAGGCTGCAGGCAGCGGGGCAGGAGCCTGGATGTGGTGTCTGGAGGATGTCAGAGCCATGTCTGGGGTGGGCAGGGGGACAGTGACCATGGGCAAGGCTACCCCAGGCACAGGTGACCACCACGGAGCTGCGTCCGGTCAGGGGAACCTCAAGGGGTTATCCTGCTGTGTTCACCCATGGACAAGCTCAGCTGCTGCTTAAGCCCCTCGGAAACAGCTGCCCAGATGTGCTGCAGGTGGTGAAAGTTGGGGTTAGCCCTGGAAAAGACAGCACAACTCTGGTCCTGCTCCCCAGTGTCCCCAGGCATCCCCGCCACAGGCACAGGCACGGAGCTGCGCCAGCTCAGGGCTTGGGAAAGGGGTTTCATGCCTGGTCTGGGGCTGGGAGGGTGGACCTGAGGTCTGGGGACCCAGCAGGAGTCATCCAAAGAGGTCCTAGGAGGTCCCGTGGGTAACTGAGGGATCTGGAGTTTAATTGTTTTACAGCATCCTGAGTGCACGGGTTGGGCCATTCAGTTCGGGGAAATTTATAGATGCCTAGAAAATTGTGGGAAATGCACACGTTTTAAAAAGTGCTCCTGACTGGGAAGGATAAAATGTCTCTGTGGGCTCTGAGAAGCCAGCAGGGATGAAATCAGGAGGCAGAGCCAGGGAGAGCTGGGTGCTCCAGGCCGAGCCCTGCGGATTCCACCCAGCCCAACACCTCGCCACAAACCAAGGAACGTTCTGCTGGAAAACAGCAGGGAACTTGCTTTCATTCACAGCAGCTCCCTTCTGCTTGGAGGCTGAGGTGGTGTCTTTTTGAGACAAATCGGTGTCCACAAAATATTTATCAAGCAGATTCCTCCAGAGCCACGTGATGTTCCCGAGGCTGCAGGGGATGCTCTCCCCAAAACCTTCCCCTTCCTCCCGCTCTTGTTACACCCCTCAGAAGAGCTGTAAGGCTTGGAAATTAATTGTGCCCCTCTCCTGTCGCGAGGATCGTCACCAATCCACTTCATAAACATTTAAAAACATCCTGTGTTTTTCACGTGCTGCTTGTGCTCCTCGGAAAAGAAAGGTTGCTTCTGCTCCAGCCTTTTAAACCAACAGTGCTGGGGTTAAATGCTTTAGTGGGAAGTGTCAGGGATGTAAGAGGACATTGACTGGAGCGCTGCCCCTTCCTTAAGGATCTGTCTTTGTGCAGGGGCCGCAATCCCCCGGCTCGGAGCCCTCCTGGCAGCGGGGGCGTGGGGTGGGAGGTCACTCTTTGTGTGACCACGAGTTCAAGAGAGAGTGTGGCAGCAGCTCCCAGCAGGGACCACGGCAGCCAAAATCCCAGCGACTCGTGCGCCAGCCCGGGCGGGCTGTCAGGCGAGCGGGAACGCGGCGCTTCCCCATCGCTCCCAGGGATTCCAGGAGAAACCAGCGGCGACAGGGAATGTTTGCCTCCAGGCCTGTTTGCCGATGCGAAAGTGCTGCGACCTGCTGATGGAGACAGGTGGAATGAGGGGGGGGGAACGTGATGGCTCGGGAAAAATAAACAGCAGCCAGAAGAATATCGAATTTAAATGTTGCTAGCGGAGAACTCCACCAGCAGACTCTGCTGGAAATTATCTGAGACACCACGGCACAAAAATGCCTCCTTTTCACGAGGCAAATGATCTAATCAAGATGTATGTGCATGACAATGCGCTCGCAGGGAGAGAAAGTCGGAGTTATCTGCTTCAATTACGGCACTTCCCGTGTCCCTGTCCTGGCAAAGGATGAAAATAATAAATATAAACCAGTTTTTTCCAAACCTGTAACTGAGTTGAGTAACTCAGCTCCCATTGAGCCGCACGTGAAGTATGAAAAAGAGAAGTTACCAGGTAAAATACTGTGAATATTCCTGAGGAATGAAATAGGAAATGAAATGTTAAATATTATATGAAATGCTGACTTGCAGCCAGCGGTGTCTTAATATCCAACAGGACACTGGGATATGCCCATGAGGGAGAATTGGTTGTGAGCTCCTGGCACGAGAACGGAAATGGGAGAAGGGTTTGGGGAAGTTCATATCAGAGAATCAACCCTGGAATCACAGACTGGTTTGGCTTGGGAGTGACCTTCAGGCTCCTCCAGCTCCAACCACACGGACAGGCAGGGACACCTTCCGCTGGATCCCACCTGTGTCCATCAAAATGCTGGCACTGGCTGAAGAAATCCCTCCTTTCCCAGTTCCTGCTCCGTGCTCTTCATCCCAGCACTGGATCTCACCAGGGCTGGGGCACGCCAAGGCTCGGACACCTCATCCCTTCCCGTGCTGGGTCCTGGTGGATCAGGGGTCGCGTTCTGCAGCCAGATCCCAAAGCAGGGAGGCACCCAGGTGCACCCCACTGTTCCAGTGGCTGTCTCCTTCCATCCAGGTCATGTATCGTTACCCATAAATTATGGACAGGGCTGGAATTCCTGTTTGAGCAGCTTCATGAAGAAATGAACTTTGGCTGAACACAAACAGCAAATAAAGCGGGAAACGAGATAAAAACCAAGGCAGGCCTTGGTTTCTTTTAAGGTAAAATGAGTGATCCCAGGGGTCAGCACCTCGGAGACCTGCCCAGGTATGGTTTGAACTCACTAAATAATGGATTTTAGTGGGTTCTCTTTTGTCTGCTTTGTTTTGAGTGGAATTATACCCACAATCTCTTTTTCTGTTGCATTTCTAGCAAGCAAAATCCGTGTTTTGCTGCTTGAATTTAGCTCACAATCAGGTGCTCAGTTTTTATAAGGCTCATATTTTTATCTGTTGAACTTCTAGAAATTATGTGTGATGTAGGTAAGAGCTTATTTATTATTTATTGCTTTTATTGTAGTGTAATAGCTGTGAAATTTAAACATGAAATAAAATAAGAAAATGCTCAGTGTATCAGCACAGAAGTGAAGCTGGTCAGGCTGATATCACAAACCCCAGAAAGGAAGAATTTGGGGGATATTTCCATTAATTCATTAGTGCATCCTGATTATTAGCAGTGCCAGAAGGTGTTTGTGACCTGCAGTGCTCCATCCCAATGATGTGCTCAAAAGTAACACTGCAAATACACTTCACTTGTTTACTTATTTTTGAAGTGATAGATTTATCTCCTAATTTTGCTCTTGTTTCCCAGCCTTTTATAGGACTCTTGGACAGTTTATAGACAGCAGCTGACACCTGTAAAATTTACCTGGAGCTATTCAGCAGTTTAAAACACCTCGATGCAATTTATCCAGAACTCTTCATGCACAAAAAGAGGCAGAAATTGATTGGAGTGGCTGAGGAACTCTTCTGTCCTGTCTTTAAAAAGTGGATATAAAGCTGTCAGCTTTTACAGCTGCCCTCACACTGCTTCAATTAAACAGAGCTTTGGAGTGGAGATTCCTTTCCCAGCCTGGAGACCTGATGCTCCTGGAGCCAGGTCCAGTGCAGGGATGGGGTGTGAGGCAGCTTCTGCAGCATCAACTTCAGCAGCATCAGCAGCATCTGCATCTGCATCCCTTCCTGAGGAAGGCACCAAGCCCTCACCTGTGCTGGGTTTTCATTTCATTAATTTAGTAAATTAAAATTAGCAAAATAATAGATATAGGATGGGGGAAAAAAAATCTGATTTTATCACTTGGAGAACTTTGGCAGTGCCAGGCTGCCCTGTCAGGGCTCTGTCCAGCCCAGGTTCAGGTGATCCAGGCAAGGGGGTTTTGGTGGCTTCCCAAGGCAGGCTCCAGCACACATTCCTCAAGTTATTTGGGTTTTTTAGCATCTTAGAACTTCTTTTGATTAAATACTCAAAGGGATAAAAAATACGATTTGCAAGGTGCTCTTTATTTGTCCCTTGGCATCCTGGAGCAAAGGAGGCTCAGGGGGGACCTTGTGGCTCTGCACAAGTCCCTGACAGGAGGGGGCAGCCGGGGGGGTCGGGCTCTGCTGCCAGGGAACAGGGACAGGAGGAGAGGGAACGGCCTCAGGCTGGGCCAGGGCAGGCTCAGGGTGGGCAGCAGCAGGAATTTCCCCATGGAAAGGGTGCTCAGGCCTTGGCAGGGGCTGCCCAGGGAGGTTTGGAGTGCCCATCCCTGGAGGTGTCCAGGGAATTCCTGGAGGTGGCACTCAGGGCTCTGGGCTGGGGACAGGGTGGGGATGGGGCACAGGGTGGACTCGATGATCCTGGAGGGCCTTTCCAACCTGAAGGGTTCTGGGACTCTGGGATCTCTTCCTTCAAGCTGGTATTTCCAAACTACCCTAAATATTCAGCAAGGCCAGTAATTATGTATTTGTTTCCCTGGAAGCTGAGAGCTCCCTCAGACACTGCAGCTCCTGTAAATCCGGGTAAGGCCCGGAATCCCGGGTAATCCCACCACTCACAATTATGTCAAGTCTGATCACCTGCACAAACCCCCCCCTCCCTGGGTATTTATCACCTCTCAGACGGGAGCAGGCAGTGATCCTTTACTCCCTCATGCCACATTTCCGTGAGCATTACATATTTCTGAGCCATTTTCCTGTATGGATATGCCAGGAATTGTATGCAATATTCCAGAATGGTCCCGCCAGTGGCGCACAGGGGAACATTCCGGCATTAACCACCTCTCACCTCGCCCATTACCTCGCTCCTTCTCCTCACGTTCAGCACTGCAAGGAGCATCCGATTTCCTGTTTAAGTGCCAGATAATCACTTGTTACACGTAACAGCACACTTCCTTTTAATGCTTCAGTCCTGGGAGCTGCCGTTTCCACGGGCTTTGGGGTCGCTTCAGCGAGTCCCTATAAAACACTGAGCCCACCACACCCGATCCCTGGAATGACACAGCCTGAGGGCTTCACCAAACCCTCTCTGGATGTGGGCACAACTTATAATATTGATATTAAAAAGGTGAGTTACGGAGAGTGCACAGCAAGTCTCGGTAAGTTTTTCCCAGCAATTAATGATTCCTACTGATGCGATTTCCTCCTTATTTTCTGGATCAGATCTTCACTGTTTGGTGCTGGACATTGTGCTCTGACTGCCCTGGCCAGTGGGATTTGCTGCTGAATGAATTCCTCATGGATTTTGGATCCAAGCACAAACCAGAAGAGCTTCCAAGTGCCCGAGCTTGGACAGATGAGGTGCCAGCTTAGAAGGAACTTTCAATCAAAATTAAAATTACTGTATTTATCAATTTAAGGGGACTCTCCATGTGCCCCCTCAGTGTCCTGAGCACAAGGCTGGCACCCAGGAATCCCAGCCCAGGAGCCACCAGCCCAGCTGGACCCACCAAGGAGGATCAGAAGGGACCTTCTTGCCCTCTAAAACTCCCTGCAAGGAGGGTCTGGGTGGGGTTTGGTCTCTTTCCCAAGACAGGACAAGAAGAAATGGCCTCAAGTTGCACCAGGGGAGGCTCAGGTTGGATATTGGGAAAATTTCTTCCCCAAAAGGGCTGTCCAGCCCTGGCACAGCTGCCAAAATCCAGAGGTTCAATGTGGATTAATGCACAAAAAAGGTAAGGGAAGCAGGGGAATCAGGAAGCAATTTGCTGCTGCTTTTTTCCTCATAAATACTTAAAGAAAAAGGTGGGGAATTTCTTCCCGAGGCTGGTTTGGGGGGTGCCATGCCCGGAGCAGCGCTGTGGGGAGAGCACCCCATGGCAGTGCTCTGCAGGGCCTGTGCCAGGCTGTGCCCACAAGGCCGGGTCAGTATCTGCTCGGTACAGCTGGAATCCCTCGGGGATGCCAACTGAGGGCTCTAATTCCATGCAGATGAGGCCAAAGTCAAGAAATATCTTTTCTGGTCTTTGTAAGAAACCCAAACTGCCCATTGTGGGTGTTTTCTGGCAGAGCCCAGCAGTGCAGAGACCCCAAACCAGCAGCCCGGGGCACTCCAGCCCTGGCTGAGCTCTGAGCAACCCCTGCTGCAGATCCTTCTGGAAAGAGGGGAAAAGGAGCTGCTTTCACTCAGGAACTGGCAACAGTGGAGAACAATAGTACAAATTAATAATACCCCAAAATTATCCAAATTTAAAATAATCCAAAATTTAAAAATCACCGTGCTGAGATGAAACGAGTTGATACAGAAATCATCTGTATTGACTTAGAGTAGCATTAGAAACACCACTAAATTCAAAATAAGATTTCCTAAAGCTCTTAAAACTGCCTGATATAAAAGTACAATTAGTAGAGCTGCTGGCGGAGTGAAGCCATGTCCTGAAACCCTCAGGAGAGAGATCCCTGAGTGCATGTGTGTCCTCAGCCACCGCTGATGTGGGATGGGTCCTTCCCTTGCACTCAGGAGCATCACCTGGTGCTGCCCAGCCAGGAGTGAGCAGCTCTGATTATTCCTCCTGTGAGGTGATATTTAAAATTCCTGTAGTGTCTAAAAGTGGTATTTTGGGCATTAAGGTGAGATCCACACTGTGAAGAAGGTGCATGACCAGTGGGGAGAAAAATACTGGATTTATTTTACTGAAAAGTTAATGAAAGTAGGGAAAAGGATATTTATTTTCTGTGGGATTGGAAGCAGGCACTGGCATGGGCTTTCTTTACCATCCCACACACGTATTGATGGCAATGCCATAAATTGTCTGATGCCTGAAATGAGCCAGATATCACTGCAGAGAAATTATCTGCACTTTCACAAGCTCCACTTGATTTGCTTTTGAAAATCAGCTTAGACTTGACTGGATCTCCCTGATCCGGCTGGTTTGGGGTGCTAATTGTAATCCTCCAGCCGTCAGGCTTCGAGATCTCTCTGCGGATGCCCCAGCAGATCCTGTTAGGGCAGCTGAGGGATGAAAACTTTGGTGTTTACAGGCTCCTTCTGTCTCCTCGTGCTGCCGGAGCGAGCCGGGGGATGTTCTCGGGGATGTTCTCGGGGATGTTCTCGGGGATGTTCTCGGGGATGTTATCAGGGATGTTATCAGGGATGTTATCAGGCTTTGCAGCCCTGCCATCTACCGGCTGCTTCCCTGAAAGCTCTCAGCTCTGCAAGTCCTCAGAGAAAGCGTTTAAACTTCTCAAACTTCCAGAGGGGAGATTTAGATCAGATGTAAGGAGGAAATCTTTCCCTGGGAGGGTGGGCAGGCCCTGGCACAGGGTGCCCAGAGCAGCTGGGGCTGCCCCTGGATCCCTGGCAGTGCCCAAGGCCAGGCTGGACATTGGGGCTGGGAGCAGCCTGGGACAGTGGGAGGTGTCCCTGCCATGGCAGGGCTGGCACTGGGTGGGCTTTGGGGTCCCTTCCCACCCAAACCACTCTGGGATCGTTCACCTGAGCCCCGGGTGCTGCTCCCAGCCCGGCTGAGCTCTGACTCTCCCCCATTCCCCTCCCTCCAGCACAGGCACCAGTTGTTCCCCTGGACTATTTTTAAGCCTGTGTGGACAGTGGGCTTAGCGAGGGCTCCCTCAGAGCTGCTGGCACCCCGAGCCTGCCCTGAGCCAAAGGCCCAGGGACAATAATACCCACAGTGGGCTGGACACACAGCTCGAAAGGTTACGCCTGCAGCCTGCCATGGGACACAGAGCACTCGGTATTCCCCTTTTCCTGACTAGGACTGCTATTTTTGCAGGGCCTGGGAATGGCAGTTGTCCCTGTGCAGGGTTACAGGTTTTACTGGGACTCGCTGAACTCGGTGGATGTCTTGCAGGAGCAAGGATCCCACCAGGCTGTGATGGGATTGATGGAAAAGAGGATTAAAGGCACTGTGGGGAGCACCTGCATGACCTGCCCTGGTGTTCCATGCCCTCCTTGAGCATTTTCTTGACTGTACCCCCTGCTTTTAACACTGCCAGTCCCTGCTGGGATATCACAGTGCTTCAGGAAGAGCCAGCCCAGCTCACCCAAGTGCTTGCTGAAGGAGGAAGCAATAATTCTTTATTTAAAAGAGATTACAGCTTGCTGATGTAAATGACTGTATATCTTGATTTGATCATGGACCTGAGGGCTCTGGGAAGGCTCAATGGCAACTGGAGCCTTCTGCTGCTCAGGCTGGGAGTGGCCCCGGGGCTGAGGGGGCCCTTGGGATGGGCTCAGGGTGGTTGTGCTCAAATTCAGGTTTGCAGGGAGGAAGCAGAGCTGGGTCTCTGTGTGGCAACAGGGGAGGGCCTGAACTTGCAGCTGCCCCTGGGCTGTGGAGCCTCAGAATCTCAGGATCCCTGAGGTTGGAAAAGCCCTCCAGGACCATCAAGTCCACCCTGTGCCCCATCCCCACCTTGTCCCCAGCCCAGAGCCCTGAGTGCCACCTCCAGGAATTCCTTGGACACCTCCAGGGATGGGCACTCCAAACCTCCCTGGGCAGCCCCTGCCAATCCTTTACAACCTTTTCCATGGGGAAATTCCTGCTGCTGTCCACCCTGAGCCTCCCCTGGCCCAGCCTGAGGCCGTTCCCTCTCCTCCTGTCCCTGTTCACTGCCAGCAGAGCCCGACCCCCCCGGCTGCCCCCTCCTGTCAGGGACTTGTGCAGAGCCACAAGGTCCCCCCTGAGCCTCCTTTGCTCCAGCCTGAGCCCCTTCCCAGCTCCCTCAGCCGCTCCTGGGGCTCCAGCCCCTTCCCAGCTCTGTTCCCTGCCCTGGACACGCTCCAGTCCCTCAGTGTCCTTCTTGTCCTGAGGGACCCAGAGGTGGACACAGCATTGAAGGTGTGGCCTCACCATTGCGAAGTACAGAGGGACAATCACTGCCCTGGTCCAGCTGCCACGTGATTTTTATAAGAAAACAACATAAAAAACCCCTTTCCTTAGACTCTGCTTCCTTCTGAAGCTCCACATTACTGTGTGCTTTGTTTTCCTTCTTTTAAATCATAAATCAGCTGCTCCCAGTGCAAGGCCTTTCTTCCAGCTGTGGGTGTTAAACTGGGCACTGAGGTGACCTCTGTGGTCCCTGTGCCTTTTTTCCTCGGGACTGTAGGGAGAATTCCTGTGGGGCTAATGATGGGGTGTGCTTAAAAAGGAGCAACGCTTCTCCCTGGTCCCTGTAATTTTGGCACCACTGGGTTCCCCATGGGAAAGCCTTCCCTGGGAGCTCTTGGCTCCGGCATTCCTGGAGCTCTCCCCGTTACCCAGCTCTTCCTGGAACAACTCTTTGCAACTGAGCGAAACGCTGGTCCCACCAAAATCAATGCTATCGACTGCACAGCACTGATGTATTAGTCCTGCTGAATTACAGCTCTCAGCTCTCACCCCCAGAGATGCCATGGGAAAAGCTTTTAGTGGCTACCACAGCCTGAATTCCTGCCCATCCCAATTCCTGCTCTGCTGTGCCAGATACAGCCCCCAAGCCCAGTCAGCTGCTGCTGTGAGTGTGTGTGGCAGAGAGGATCCAAACTGCTTAGGAAGATCAAGCCCTTGTTTGTAGAGGCTTAAAAATATCATCTCACCAAGCAGAGGCTGTAATTTCCTGGGCCTTATGGGCGAGGATGCTCAGTCCCAGGAAAGGGGGTGGTGCCACTGGAGCTTGGGCTGTGTTTGACCTGGAGCATCAAAAAGCTGCTCCCAGTCACAAAGGCCCCAAGCCCTGGGCATGCTGCACCCTTCCAGGGGCTCTTGGCATTGGCCAGGGCTGTGCCTGTCCTGCTGCTGGGCAGGGACTGTCCCAGGGGCTCTCCTGGGCATCTCTGCTGGGCGTGGCCTTTGCTGGCAGAAGTTGTGTGGCTTTGAAAGGTGCATCCACCCCATCCTGCCCATTCTGTGCTGTTCCATAACAAATTTGGGCTGCAGGGACAGCAAAGGGCACTGTTGGTTGTTGGTTTGAGGCTTTGAATCACCCAAATGAACCCATCACAAAATCGTGATTATCAGTTCAAAATGTTTTGCTTTTGACTGCAACAGTTAACTTTTTTTTGGCTTCAGACAAATCTTCCTGCACAGTTTGCTGTGAGAGCTCTGTGGCTGGAGGGGTGGCAGTGAGGGTGCAGGGATGGGGACACAGCATCTCCTGTGCTGGGACATCTCTGGACGTGCTCACTGTGACCTTCTGGTGGTGGCACCCCTATTTGTGCTGCTCACTTTTAGGGCACACCTTGCTGTGCCAGCTCTGTGGTGGCCCTGGCTGCCCCCAAAAAGGCTGTCGGGCACAGGGTGGGCTGTGCCTGTGGGAGCTGCCAGACCTCCCACGGTGGTTCCTGTAAACATCTGTCAATATTAGTCGCGTATTCTAGGTTTTTAATTGATCATGCTGCCTCCCTGTACATGATACTTTTTCCAGGGTTTTCCCATAATAATGACTCCTAATGAAGCTGATTATGTCTCCCATAAGGAACATTAATGGAGGAATGCATTGTTCTTAAGGTACAGCTCTGGATTGAGTGAGCTGCAACGAGCAGGGGATGCTGCGAGCTCACCACAGGCCTCAGCCCTCGGCAGCCCAACTTCTGCTGCACCAGATCCCAGAATCCCAGACTGGTTTGGGTGGGAAGGGACCTTAGAACCCATCCAGTGCCAGCCCTGCCATGGCAGGGACACCTCCCACTGTCCCAGGCTGCTCCCAGCCCCAATGTCCAGCCTGGCCTTGGGCACTGCCAGGGATCCAGGGGCAGCCCCAGCTGCTCTGGGCACCCTGTGCCAGGGCCTGCCCACCCTCCCTGATGTGCTTCACTACTCCAAGGTGCAAACTGAGACACAAGCGAGGAGTAAGGGATATGAAACACGTGGTGGTTTTTCCTACTTATTCCACAGGTCAGCAGGCCCAGGTATTGCATTCCTCCCCTCAGCTTTCCCTCCCCGAGCGAATTCCCGAGCACTTTTGTCTCTAAACGCCCATAATCTCCTGTGCACGTTCCCAGTGTAAATCCTCCTGAAGTTGGGCTCGTGCTCCCCCTCCATGCAGGGAGTGCTCTCGGAGAGTTCCATCGGAATGGCTGTGAAATGCAAATCACCGCTCCCGTCGCCGTTTGCTTATTACCAACTCATTAAAATGCGTAACCCAAAAACTCTCTCCCCTCATTACGGAGCTCTGTGCTGTATCACTCCACACTATAAAGCAGCTGCGTGTTGGCTCTTTGATATTGGAAACCCTATTGTCATTAACCTCATTATGACAATACTCCTTTATGATATTTGAAGCGCCTGCCTTTCAAGGAGGATGCTATAAGGATGATAATATTTTGCTGTTTTGCATAACGCAAAGTGAGGGGGGGGGGTGGAAAACAGGCAGCAGGAGATGAGGAGACTTGGATTATTTATTAGTATCCTCAGGAACAATTGTGCTTCTGGAAGTTTAGACACCAGTAAGCGCTTGTGCTTTGGACAGGGATCCCTTGGCAGGTGAAAATAGTGGAAAATGTAGTTTTTACCCTCAAATCTTGTGTTGCTGTGGATAAACAACCTGAGTGGTGTGAGACATGGGGTGTTGCATTGGGAATTTCTGAGGTGCTAACCCCATGTGGATCATTCTCCCCTGAACTTCAGCAGTCCATCCTGAAGAAACGTCCCCTGAACATGATGACTCTTCTATCCATGAAAGCTCTTTCGCACTTTTTAAACCTTTTTTTTGGCTTTTTTTATCTTGACTTTGAGACCGGAAGGAGCTGGAATTGCAGGTGGTGTCCAGCAGGCAGATACACCTTGGATCTACACAACTGCAGTGTTTCTGTTTGCTTTCTTTCCTTGTAATCCTCAACGCTCCAGTTTTTACTGGGCTGGATCCTTCATGGAAACACAATTTTTTCCTGACTGGTGAGAGGTCAGAAACCATGGCTGGAGTATAAGGTTAGGACTGTGTGCCCCAGTTCATGCACAGCTTAACATCTCCGACCATTTCCAGCAGCCTGATGTGGAATGAATTATTTTAGCTCCACAGCTTGGTGGGTTGGCACAGGCAGGTTTGGGTGGGACTCCATTGGCATCTGCCAGCCCCATCCATGTGGGGCTCTTCTGGCCCCTTGTGTAGGAACAAGATGAGCTTTGAGGTCCCACCCACGCAGTTCCCTGAGCTGCCCTTCCCCCTGGCTGAGCTCAGCTCCCGTCCAGCTGCTGGTGTGAGGCCCTCCTGAGTGTCTTGGCACGAGGACTCCATCACTTGGATCATCCCTGTCTGCACGTGTGGGTGTTCCTCCAGAAGACTTCAGGATCTTGTGTTATGGCTTCATTGTGGGCTTGGGTTTTTGTTTCCATGTCCCAGGTCAAGACAGAAAAGGAACAACTGGAGAGGGCTCAGTGGAGGGCTGCGAAGACAAGTCCTGGTACAGAGGTTGTGGAGTCTCCTTCCCTGGGGATGATCAGAACCCGCCTGGGTTTGATCCTGTGCAGCCTGCTCGTGGTGAACCTGCTTTGGCAGGGCTTGGAGCAGATGATTTCCAGAGTCCCTTGCAGCCCTACCCCTCGGTGATTCTGTGCAGGGGCAGTAGAGGTGTGGGCAGTGCTGCATCCTCCCTCCTGTTCATGGCCTCAGGATGCACCAGGGGAGGGTCACGCTGGACATCAGCAGGAATTTCTCACGGTAAGGGTGGTCAGGCATTGGAAGGGTGGTGGAGTCCCCACCCCTGGAGGTTTCCAAGGAAGGCCTGGAGGTGGCACTCAGTGCTCTGGGCTGGGGACAAGGTGGGGATGGGGCACAGGTTGGACTTGGGGATCCTGGAGATCTTTTCCAGCCTCAGTGATGTTTCTGCTTCCCTTAACCCGCATTTATCACCAGTTAAACATGACAAGATCCAAACCAGAGCAGGATTCAGAGCCCGGATCTTCCGGGGCATCACATCCTGTGGGTGGGGCAGCGCTGAGCTTTCGCTCTCGGGGTGATGATGAGGGCAGCAAACCCCACCCAACCCCTGCCAGTCCTTTCAGCTGATTCCCAAACGTCGGTGCTGTTTTGTTTACACTGCACAAGCGATGCTCCATCTGCATTTCTGATTGGGAATGCCTCTTTCCATCCGAGTGCACTCCAGTTTGGCTGCCTCCTCTCTGGGGTGAATAACAAAGAGGATGCCAGTTGTCTGGAGGAGCAGAGGCTTTCTGAATCACAAAAGAGCCCGTTTCATCAGAAAATCTAATAATGTGTGACACTTTTGTGAACCAAACCCTGTGTGACCAGCTGGAACTTCGAAAATTTTCACAAGAAACTGTGGGGACAATTAATCACAACAGAGGCGACTTTTCTGCAATTTCTGAACCAGCATGGAGTTACAGAATCTTTACAAGGGCAAAGAGGTCTGGGGATGCTTTAGGGGAGGAGTTTTTGTGTACAGAGTGTTTGTCCAAAAAGCTGCTGCTCAGGACAGGGAAACCCAGGGTGCTGAGCTCCATGAGCAGCCTCAGCTCACCTTAAAGACACTGAATTTATCCTTTCCGTGTCTTTGTCTGGGATGTGGCTTCCTGAAAAGTTTGGAGCACACACGCAGGACTTGCTGGCTGTAGCTGCTCTGCACAGCAGTGAGAGGTCAGTGGTCAATCAGTGATTCTAAAACATGTTAAGCTTGGGAATTAATGCAATTCCAAGTGTTCTGCTGATGACAGGTCTGCCAAACATCCAGCTTCCTGATTCTGCTGGATTAGACATCACATATTTAACTGTATGTTATGGAAGAGCCTCAGGAGCCCAGTGTTACTTCCAAGAAGGCAGCTGGGTAGAATTCCAGAAGCCCTGAGGTTGGAAAAGCCCTCCCAGACCATCGAGTCCAAGCTGTGACTGATCCCCACCTTGTCACTGAGTGCCACCTCCAGGAATTCCTTGGACACCTCCAGGGATGGGCACTCCAAACCTCCCTGGGCAGCCCCTGCCAAGGCCTGAGCACCCTTTCCATGGGGAAATTCCTGCTGATGTCTAAAAATATGTAACTCATTAATTATTTGGGGTGATGTAGGGAGAACTCTTTCCTGCGTGCTTAAATCTGGGGCTGGCGGGCAGGAGGGACCTGAGGGTGGAGGAAGCTGAGGTGCTCAGCCCTTGGACTGTCCCAGTCCTACTGATCTTGAGAAACACAAGCTGGTGGGAATCCTGCGAGATCTGGACAACCTGGTCTAGTGGGAAGTGTCCCTGTTTGTGGCAGGGGGTTGGACAGGATGGTCCTAAAGGTCCTTTCCAACCCAAACCAGTCTGTGATTCAAGAGCCATCCAGCTCTTCCATGGCTGTGGGTTATCAACACGTTTCCTAAATGAGCCACTGACCTCACATGGTGTCCAAACCCACCCCCTTTATTAATTATTCCCATCCAAAATCACTTATTTGCACAAGCCAGCCTCTGTCCTGGCTCCTTCAGAGTGTTCCTGCTGGTGGGGAGGGAGGAGGGATGGCTCTGCCGCTGGTAGCCCTGCAAACATCCTTTCATTTCCTACATGAAGGTTAAAATCCTGCATTTCAACTGTCTTTCTTCTCGCTTTCCTTTTTTAGCAAAATCTGCTTAAATTTTGAAATAGGTTCTTGAACAACTCCAAAGGCTGTCCCTGGTGAATTCCTCCACCAT
Organism: Corvus kubaryi; assembly: GCF_017639235.1. NCBI lineage: Eukaryota > Metazoa > Chordata > Aves > Passeriformes > Corvidae > Corvus > Corvus kubaryi. Next base: position 22,449,039 of record NW_024580672.1, read on the forward strand.
TAAGGCTGCTCTTTACGGATGTTTCCCGTTCATTTTGGTGGAATGAAATGGCAGTTCTGTCTCTTACATGATGGGTAAAAGCTGCAGTAAACTGAAACTGAAACAGAAGTACAATCCACAAGGGAAGCACTACCACAGGTTTAATGTATTCCCCTCAGAAATCACAAAAGTCTTTCAGGGTCTTATGTGTTTATCGTTAAACTCGTGCAGCCCCTGCTTGGCTGAGGGCACCCGTGTGTTTTACATTTTGGTGCGTGGAGGTGGTTTAGAAGCAGGTGCTGAAGCTGCAGGAACCTCTTTGCTTTACAAGCTCTGAGCTGGAGCTGCTGGTGCTGCTCGGAAATCTTTTCTGAGGTTTGGTATTGATTGCTCCTGGCGGGTTTGTGACGCTGGGCAGGGAGGTCTGTGCTTTTTGTGAGTGCAAGGGATGTTGAAACAACCCATGCCACGGTGCCAGTGGTCATTTCATGGAACCACAGAGTGTCCTGAGTGGGAAGGGATCCACAAGGATTGAGTCCAGCCCCTGGCCCTGCACAGACACCCCAAAATCCCACCCTGGGCATCCCTGGCAGCGCTGTCCCAACGCTCCTGGAGCTCTGGCAGCCTCGGGGCCGTGCCCATTCCCTGGGGAGCCTGGGCAGTGCCCAGCACCCTCTGGGGGAAGAACCTTTCCTTGATATCCAACCTAAACCTCCCCTGGCACCACTTCCTGCTGTTCCCTCAGGTCATGTCACCAGAGCCCTCATGCACAGCTCATTACACAAAACAATTATTTATTCCAATCCACATTTTGCTGGGAATGTTCATCCAATGACTAAACCACGAGCCGTGATTCCAGCCAGCTCTGGGTGCAGCTGGTCAGAACATCAGCAGTACACACTCCCCAGAAATGCCTTCTGCCCTGCTTCGGAGTGCAATTAAAAGTGGTTGTGTTTGTGCCTCTGCTGGGAGCACAAGTTTTCAAATTGCTGAGGAGTTCTCCCTTATTTGATATCGTTTCCCTTTCCTTCAGCCCTAGAGAATCTTTGTAAAATAGCCAAGTGCTGAACTTTGACCAGGAAGGCAGGAAAGGTGGGTGTGTGAAAGCCAGGAGGTGGTAGCTTGGTTTCAGTATTAAGAGAGGATTAAGGAATGCCCAAATGGGAGCAAATGGGGACAGAATTACCAGGTGAGCTGGGGAGAATGAGCTGATTCCTCCAGCAAACCCCGGACAGGAGCTGGGCTGTGGGATCCCAAGCCTTGTCCCCTCATCCTGGTGCTGCTGCTCCAGTTTCTCTGTTGTCTTGCACTGAAAATTTGTCACCGAGTCTGCAATGGAAACACTTCCGTAATTGCCCGTATTATATGGATCATTGACCTTCAACAGGGAAGCTGCTGAAGCAACTGTCCATTTATCTGGAAAATTACCACATGGCAAGAGCGCATTAGGCTGCTTCCCTCTGTCTCCTCCAGCAAGGGTTTTTAGCTGCTGGACCACAAATCCCTGCACTTGGTTCCAGCTGCAACTTTGGTGCTGGGATGCAGAAGGAAAAGGGGATGTGACAGTTCCTTTGCCACTGCAGCACCTCTGTGGGGTTTGGCATCCTCAGAGGGACAGCGAACCCTGGGTTTGGGTCCCAGGTTAAATCTCAGGTTGAAAATAGAGATGTGAAAGTTGTAGGTCAATGAAACAACGGCAGAGATGATGGACAGGCTGCAGGAGCAGTGCTCCTGCTGCAGCACAGTGCCTAATATAAAGGATAAATACAGTGATAAATATTGTAATAAATGATAAATATAAATATAAATTTATAAATGATAAATATTGGGCGTTGGAGTGTGCTTGTTGCTGCTTTGCATGGAGTTGCTGGTGGGTTGGAGGGGATGAGGATTCAGCATTTTTTTAGAATCCCAGACTGGTTTGGGCTGGGAAGGACCTTAAAGCCCATCCAGTGCCAGCCCTGCCATGGCAGGGACACCTCCCACTGTGCCAGGCTGCTCCCAGCCCCAATGTCCAGCCTGGCCTTGGGCACTGCCAGGGATGGGACATTTTCCCCAAATTCTGCCTAGTTCCATCACAGGAGGTTTGATCATATCCCAGGCTCCACGAGTGAAATTCTTGTGCAGAATTTTGTTCATTTCCAGCACTTTTGTGGCATTAAAATACATGTTTCAATACATTTATTCTGGAAAACCTGTGTGTGCCCAGCCCTGCTTCCCAGAGAGGGGTGGCTGCTCAGGAGCTCTTGTGTCCAAATGAGTTTTGGGGGCAAAATAAACCCCTTTTAGTGTTTTTTCAGCAAAATGTGTTGATGGAAATTTATTTATTTAAACAATTTCAGGTGAAGTGGGGGAACGAAGCCAAACTTTTCAGCCAGAGGTTGGTGTAAAATGACTAAAATAGGAATATTTACTATAAATATACCGTGTTATTTCCTTCCCAAGGGTGGCTGCAGTTTTCAGCTCTGACTTTTCGAGCTGATGTTTATCAGGCAAAACAAAGGATAAAATTAGCTGCTCGTTAAGTTTAGTTCCACTTCTCTTATCTTGTAACTCTGTCTGGGGGCTTAAAAAAAAGCCAAATGAAAAAGCAGCTCCCTGGAGCCCAAGGCCATGTGCTGTCCTTGCTGGGGTTCCAGGGCAGAGCATCCTCCTGCCACTAATCCTGGATGCTTAAAGGAAAAGATTCCTGACATCAGGTATCCAAAAAATGCGGTTTTATTGACCCTTCCTCAAGCACTGGCAATGCCTTGAGCTTTAGTTCACTGTGTATTAATAATCCATTTAAAAAGGAGCATTTCCCATTTTCCTTGAGATTCTTGCACAGTCATGAAGCAGTTTTTGTTGGGATTCTCTGGCTGGATAATTCCTCTGCCTTATCCCATAATTTGCAGCACTTTCCCATGAGTGCAGCACTGCAAAATAAACCCCCCTAATTTCCTCCTATTTGTATTTGTATTTTTACCCATAGCACTGGTGGGGAAGGTGCTGGAGGAATATGGAGAGGGTGGATCAGATCCCTTCCTCCCTTCATTTCTTCCTCCAAGAAACTTTTACTGGTTTTGTTATTTTTCGTCCCCAGATGAAATTTTACCTAGAAACTTGAAAAATTTAAGTTAAAACACTTTAATTGAAGGTTTCCTTAGAGTAGGTTAAGACATCTCTTAACCCTGGAACAGCACCCTGGGGTGGAGGGGTTGTTTTGGGAGAAGGAGCTGGAATTTGCCATGTCTGACCCAAGTCCTTCCAGAAGGAAAAGCAGTGAATCTTCTGCCTGGGTATTTTCTTTCTTAATCCCATATTAAACTTTGGGCTCAGTTTCCAGGAGAAGACCAGCAATGGAAAAAAATAAAATCTATTTTTTAAAAGCTGAATGACTTCTAAATATAGTTCAAAGTTTTCAATGAGCTCGTTCAGATCTTGCATGGAAAGTTTGGAGATTTATTTTTAAAGACTGTAATTAGTTGTAATTTAATCTGGCCCCTAAGCAAATGCCTTGAAACACATCTCTTATTTCTCTTATTTCCCACAATTTATGTTATCCTGAGATGTGCCAGGCTCAGGATTGGAGCAGCCCCATCTGCATCAGGCACACATCACACTCTGCTGTGACTTTGGATGCAGCTATAAATCAAAATACTCTTAATTTTAATATTCCCCTTAGTGCTCTCCCGTGTCTTTTCCAGTGCAGGCTGCCTCCACTCTGTTGTTCCATTTATCTCTTGAATCCCACATTGGAGGTAGAACTTGGAAAGCCTCAGGAGAAGGGCAGCAGCATCAGGAATGGCCCTGAGGGGCTCGTGGTGGCTGAAAATTCGGATCAGCACAGCCAGGGTGAGTTAGTGGAGGAAAGGGGCTTGTGACAAAGCATTTGTGTGGAATTATGTGCAGGACTTGGAGCAAAAGGAAAATTCTTAATCACAGGATAAACTTTTAGGTGAAGATAGTGAAGATGCCTGAAATTCCAGGCCAGGCTGGACATTGGGGTTGGGAGCAGCCTGGGACAGTGGGAGGTGTCCCTGGCATGGCAGGGGTGGCACTGGATGGGCTTTGGGGTCCCTTCCCACCCAAACCAGTCTGGGATTCCATGATGGAATGATGGGCTGAAGTTCCCATTTCGCTGCAGAGCAGGGCAGGGCTTCTCCAAGCCATGGAAGAGGGGCCAGGCAGCGAACAGGGGCTGAGTTTTGTTCAGAGAAACGCAGTACTTGGGTAAATCTGGGATTTTCAGACTTGCAGGCAGTGAGGGTGTCCTGGCCATGAGCTGGGGTGAGACTGGTGCAGGGAAGAGGGATGGGTTGCCCAAAACCCCAGCAGGGAGCCTGGAGGCCATCTCTCCTCCCTGTGCCCGGTGTGACAAACACGGAGTGCTTTAAACACCCTGTACCTGAGGAGCTGCCGAGAGCTGCAACTCCTCTCTCGAAGGCAATCTCCAAATATTTGCATTTTACTCAGCAGTTGCCCAGCAAATGCTGGGAGCAGGATGAGGCCCCAGCCAGCCTTTGTTTTGTTAGTGAGAGGAGTTTGTACCAGGCTTCATTTTCACTCCCTAAGCCTCCCTGTGATCTGCCTCGTGCATCTGTTTCCCCTTGATCTCGCTGCCTGACTGACAGCTACTTTACACCAGCGTTATCCGTCAAAACATTATTTAATGGAATCCCTTCTAGAAGGAGTTTTTGTTATTATTAGAAATCAAAATGCGGTGATAATTGAATCCCTTTGTATTCCCTGTGTAACACAGGGAGTAAGACACATTCACACCTGAGGGGAAAACACATCTGGATTTCCTCTTTGCCCCAAGTCCAGGAGCTCTCCCTCTGCCTGGCTTTGATTCTCCTACCTCGGAGGGGGAGGAAATTTGCAGTGTGTGCATCTCATCTGAGGGAAACAATGGCATACATACACTGATATTTTTTTTTTCTACAGGAATGGCATTAAATAAATACATAGCAGGCTGCAGTGTCACAACAAGGAGATGTACAATTACGAAGACAAAATACCCCAAGGAAATCAACACAAGGCCTATTAATATCCAGGCCTGCAGAAGACAACTGTCAGACAATTGGTCAACAAGGTACATGGTATCTGTTAGATACTGACTAACCCATTATGATCTTTATGAAGTGTCCTTTTGGGGGTCTAGATCTTCAAATATGAGTTGGAAGACCCTTTTCTTTTATTAGTTGCTAAGCTCTTTATACTTTTACCATATTGCGGCAGGTTAGAAGTCTGAGCTTTATTGTCTTATGTTATTGAAAATCCAGATTCCCGCAGCCTTCTCCCTCAGGTCAAGATTTGTCTGAGAATACATTCTCATTTCTCCATGTACAAAGGCTGTCTGGAGAGAGGCAGAAAAAGATTATGACTGTAATATACTTAAATCCAATTTATTTGCCTGACTAGAAACTTCCACTCTTCACAATTGCTTCCTACAGAAGATTTTGTATTTAATTCCTTCATCGCAGCGAGGAGCGGGAGCGATCTGAGTCCTCCAACAGGTCTGTGCTCCGCACACACCTGAGCCAGAGGAGAGGGGATGAAAGCAGCAAATGGACACTTATTTTGCACTGCTGCAGTTTATTTCTGCTTAAGGATAATGAATTTGGAAGGGATTTTGAGATACCCTTTGCAGAGCCGGGGTTTGGGGACACCGGGAGGTTCTGAGCACCCTGTGAGTGCTCTTTGATGGAGACATCAGTTGGCTCAGTGACTTCATTCTCGTGCTCCTCTCTCACTTCTGGTCTGAGAAGAGCAGCTCAGCTGCTGTGGTCACCGACCATGGGATCACCAGGTCCTGGGGCTATTTTAAACCTTCATTTGAGAAGGCTTGAAAAGCCCTGGCTCGGGTTTCCTGCATCCTTTCCTTAAGCAGAGGTGGCACCAAAGCCTTTCTGCCTGGCTCCAAAACAAACATGGCCAGGCCAGGATGCTCTGGGCCAGCCTGGGCCTCACCAACACCTTTGTTTAGGGGAAAAAATGTAAAATGGGATGAAAATATGCTTTGCAAAGTGCAGCACTTGCCTTTGGACTGTGGCCATGACACATGTAAAGGATGGATAAACCATCACAAAGGGATCAGGAAAGCCATGGAGCTGGAGCTGACGTTGCAGTGGCCTTGGTTCTTGGTTCTTGGGACTCGTTGCTAGGGCAAAAGTGTCAAAAAGGAGAATTTCTTTAGTTATGAGAACGAAAATGCACAAAACTAGGGCACGACATGATTTAGAGTGAAGGTCAGATCCCCTGAGGTGATGAGGGTGATGGCATCATCTCCATGGTCAGCAAGGGCCCTGCAGCACCTGCAGCGCCTCTGCAGCTCCTGGCAGGGGAGGCCTTGGGGTTCCTGGGATGCTGGGGCAGGTGGGCGTGGATGCCACACCCGCACAGGTGCCCCTGGGGCTGGGCACGGCAGCAGCTCAGGGGGACTCCAGAGGGGGTGGGCAGTGCTCCCTCGTGTGCTGTGCTGGATGAGGGACAGCAGGGACAGAGCCAAGGACTCGGGAGCTGGTGGCTGTGGGGGGAATGCTCAGACAGAGCCATTGGGTGGCCACTGGCACTCTCAGACAGGTGCCCTGGTGGCCACTGAGGTGCCACAAGCCAAACCCCCTGAAGCTGCAAAGGAGCTGCCTCCATCTCCTTCAAGATTTTCCCTCTACTTCAGAGCAATTGATCTGTCCTAAGACCAAAATCCAGCCTGAAAAGATGGGAAATGCACTCTGGCACAGCTGTTTTATCTGGGAAGATGCTGCAGCGGGGTTTTTAGCCATGAAAAGAGATCGCAGCTCAGTCCTTGGTTTGAAACAGAGACAAACTTAATTCTCCCAGAAAACACCATGGCACTGATAACATCAGAGCAGCTGGCCCAGATAAAGCTCCTTTCCACAGCAAAATGCATTTAATTGCACCCCAACTTCTGCAACTTGTAGAATTCCAGCGTGTGCCCGTGTGGCTTGTGCTTTCCAGGAGCACCATCCCTTCATTCACCCTGTGAGCTGGAACCCTGAAATTCCCTTTCCAGGTTTCCCAGCTCTGTCCCTGTGCTGGTTTTGCACGACCATGGCGCTAGGTTTTTTCATTTCCCTCCCAATCTTCGGAACAAATTCTCCTTTTCAAAGTCTGCACCCCGTGGGGCTCTAAAATCATAACAATTAATGCTGCCAAAGACTCCGGAAGCCACCTAAGCCATCCCTCCTAGGGCAGGATTGCTGGAGCAGGCAGAGAAATTAATGGAGAGGGAAGGCACGGGAGCCAGGCAGGGACCTGCTCCCGAGCTAAAGTTGGGGTAAAAAGTTGAAATCACTTAAAAAAGCTGCTAGGGGGGAAGTGGCAGAGCTGCTCTGTCACCCAAGAGCTTGATAGATAATGTGGAAGGAGTTGTAATCACTAATTTGTCTCAGTTTTAACTCTTCTTTCAACATTTGGTTTGGGGGTTTTTTTTCCCCTTATTTTGACTTTTTCCGGATTTTGTAGCAACAAGGGGCGATCAAACAGATTTACAATACTCGGTGTTTATCACCCTTCCAGAGGCGTTAAGTGGCCATAAATGCATATGAAATATCTGTGGTGGATCCCTCGCCTGCTCAGCAATGTGTTCTTCCTACGTTCCTAATTGCTAGCAGGAAAAATAGGAGGAATTTGTTTACCAGCTTCCTGCATAATATTCAGACATCTGGAGCTGCGAGGTCTGGATGGCGTTCCTGGGGGACAGAAAATACATCAAGGACAATTAGACAACTGGGGAGCTGCAGCCTGAAGGGAATTTCCCCAACATGGGAAACGGCTCCGTGACGGCTCCGAGCGAGCCCTGGCACCCACCCACCCTCCCTGGGCTCTCCTGCTCTTCCTCCTCTCCCTGACAAGTTTTTCCCTGCTTCTTTTATCATCCTGGCAGTGCTGGGAATGGTTTGACTCGATGATCTTAGAGGGTTTTTCCTGAATTATTTCCTGACCTGCTGATCCCCATTGTCTGCAGGTGCAGTGTCCCCATCCCTGTCCCTCATTCCTGGGTGAATTTTCCCAAAGCAGGGATAGCACCCTCAGGAAAACAAATTCTTGTGAAATATAATTGCTGTCTGTGCCTCTTAAGGGTGTTTTAGTCTCTTTTTGGGGTCACCATCCAGCTGTGGGAGCCCTCACTTCTGGCTCCTCTCACACACCTGAGGGGACAAACTCCTTTTTGAGGGTTCCTCTGGGCTCCTGCCATCCCTCAAAAATCCAGGGATTGCCATATGAGAACCAGGGAGCAACAGTCCCCATGGGGCTGCTCCTCATCTGTGACACAGATGGGTTATTGATGATTTTCTGTTTCTTATTTAACAGCTTGAGATCAGCAGAGAGAGACTGTGTGGTTTGATTGAAATCAGCCAAGGAACTGCTTTTAATCATGATTTAAATCAAAAAAGTGAGAAACGTTGGTTTAAGTAATTGATTTTTAAATTTGCTTTGCATTTGGGCTTTTTCAGTTGCCTAAATAAAGGTCTCTCTCCTTTGGGGGTGTCCTGGAACCAAAATTCTCTTTGTAACACATTAGGGCCGAAGACTACATGTTTTCCACTCGTGTATTTTCTGAACATAATTTAATTTAATTTAATTTTTATCCAAAATCCACTTATCTGCTGTATTTTTATTCCTTTTCTCTTGCCTGTGTTTTATAATTCCTGGTATCAGGCTATGGCAGGAGGTGACTGGAAGGCAGCCAAGGGACACTTTTTCCTGGAGATAACACTTCTTGTTCAACACAGACCTGAAAAAAGATGCTTAAATATATTTGGCAGCGGGGCATGAGGCTGGGGCAGCCTTTGGGTGTGCTCAGGGAGAGGGATTTGGGAATGGGTGGGAGCCCCTGAGCCACCTGGCAGCCCCAGGGCCTCCCCCTGACCTTCTGCTGCGTGGAATTAGCAGATCTCATCCTCTCACATCTTTGGGCAAAGACAGGTGTCCAAATCCAGCTTGGGCAGGACTTGGAGCAGCCTGGGACAGTGGGAGGTGGCCCTGCCCATGGCAGGGCTGGCACTGGATGAGCTTTGAGGTCCCTTCCCACCCAAACCAGCCTGGGACTCTGGGATTCAGTGAAACCATGAGCAACAGGGAGGGGAAGCACAGGGAGACCCCTCGGAGCAGCCACGAATTGTTAATTTATCCCCTTCCACTCCTGAGAAGTCCTTCTGGCCAAGCTGCTGCCACGAGGGCTTTGGGTGGGTTTTGGGGCCCCTGGCCCGCTGGGCTGGGCTCCGTGGATGATTTGCCCGTGGATATTCCCACTGACGAAGGGGAAGCTGAGTTACTGCTGTGGCCAAAGGAACCCATGGAGCTGATTCCAATCCAGCTGCTGCTGCCCCAGCGGGCCCTCGGCTCCCTTTCCCGTGGATACAGGGAATTCCTCCCCCAGCTGGCGCTGTCCATTGAGGATTCATCCACACGGCACCACCCCAGGCGTGGATGGAGCAGGTGCCAGGAGCGCTCCCTGGATTTCTGAAGGGCTGATCAATACCTGAGCCGATCTTTCGCTGCTGCCGCTGCAAAGGTTACTCCGGGAGCTCTCCCCGCGGATAAAACAGAACATTATGTCCTCTTTGGAGTCGCTCAGAACTGCAAGTCCTGGAAGTGCGATACGCTGAGACACTCGCGGGCAGCCGTGCCAGCCCCGCGTTCCCAGCAGGAGCAGAGTTTGAAGCAGCCAAGGTTCCTCCCTGAGCTGCATCCCGCCCATCCATCCCCTCGCGGCGAGGGCAGCAGGGAGCTCGGCTCCGCGGAGCGCCGGGCTGCGGGGAGGGGATCGGCGCAGCGGAGGGAGAGAGAGAGCTGGACGGGCAGATGGAGCCCAGGTAGCCGGAGAGCCGAGCCGTGCTCCACGAGCAGTGCTGGAGCTCCTTCCTGTGGTGGCAGGGATGAGTTACTCGTTGTGGAGCACCAGCCTGGCGTCGGGAATCGGCCTGGGAATGCGCGTCCAGCCGCCCCGGGATCCACCCTCCGCCTTCTCCAGCCGGCGGAGCAGGAGCCCTGTGGTGCCTCGTGGGCTCAGGACGGAGTGACCCCCTGGACACTGCTCCAGGACACTCCGGAGGCTGACAGGAGTGGCCATCTCAACCAGCTCTGGGCCAGCTGTGTATTCCTTAAACAGTGTTATTTCCTTCCTGCCATCGCACATCTTCCCAGTCAGGAGCGCTCAGACTGGCACTGGGGATGGAAGAACGGAGCAAGGGCACACGGTGTGGCACACAGGGACGGGTACAGGCAGCAGTGGGGAATCTGGGGGGCAGGCAGCTCCGGGAGCCCCTGCCCAGCCCTGCCAGCCCCGGGCACGGCGGGTGATGGATGGGCTGAGCCGCGGGTCCTGCCCGCCCCGCTGGCCACAGGGACGGCAGCAGCGATGTGCAAGTGGTGCCCGCAGATCATCAAAAGAACAGAATTCGGCCCTTAATATTCTTTTGATGTGTTTTTTATATGCAAATAAGGTGTAATTTGCGAACTTTGAGCAGTTTGCGGATGAGTTTATTAGAGTGTTGTGTTATTAAGTTTATACTCCTGGGGTCAGCACCAGGCATCGGGAAAGCACAGCGAACATTATTTATATTGTTAAACAAAGTCAAGGAATTCAGGCATCTGCTATTCGCCGGGAAACCAGGCAATCAAAACAAAGCCATATTTGTAATCATACTCAGTAGTCTTTTTATGAGAAGTAATTACTAAAATAATCGAAAGACATGGATGGGATTATCAACGACAGTGATAAGCTGGAATATCCATCCCTACCTTGCACAGAGCAGCCAGGGAGCTGGGGGATGGAACGAGTACCCTGCGGTTGTGGAATGCCAGAGCTCACACTTGGAAATTGTTGTCTCAGCTGAGGAGCTCTGAGGGGAGCAGTTACAGCCCCGCTGCTGCCTGGGCCCCGGGCGGGGATTCTGAACCCGGCGCTTTCCTATCCCATGGACCGATTTTGCTCTTTCTGCTCTGAAGAAACTCAGTATAAGTTATTAATGAATTCCTTTTAATATGAGCTTTCATATGCGTAGAGCTGGGTGAAATTCAAAGTAAGGTGGAAAACATCCAGGCTGATTTGCCTGCATTACCATAGGGATGGGACACTGAGGAGGGACACCAGTGGGAGCCTGCACAGGCTTCTCTGGGTCCAGGCTGTCACCATAGCATCAATGCTTGGATGGACAGGGCTGGGAGCAGCCTGGGACAGTGGGAGGTGTCCCTGTCCGTGGCAGGGGTTGGAAGTGGATGGGCTTTAAAGTCCCTTCCAAGCCAAACCATTCCGGGATTCTGTGATGTCTGTGGTGATGCTGCCCTGCTCATGCTGCTCCGCAGAGCTTACCCAGCACCACCTGCCAAAATGATGAGGTATAAACCTGCTTTAGAGAGAAACTAGAGCTACAGAGATACACCAGGTTCAGCTGCAGCTCCCTGAACCCCGCTGGGTCTTCATTCAGGGCCAGGCTCTTCTCTGAGAGCAAAGGGAGGAGAGCAGGACCGTGAGGAGGTGGGAGCAAACCCCTTCCACACTTCTGGAACAGGAGCAGCGGGAATAAAATGCCACTTTTCTGGCACTAATGAATATGTGGCAGTGCAGGAATAGCTCTGTGCCCATAGGAAGTCTGGATTTTCAGCTACTGTTTAAGTTTCTTTTCTTCTAAAAGTGCCGGTGAGGCTCAGTCCTGTCATCCACTTCCTCTTACAACCGCCGCCGACTTCAAAGGAAATCCTGCTGGCAAAATAGCTACAGAATTGTGTCAGGAGTTTATTTGCTCCCAAGATTAGATAATTAATGAAGATAGAATATTAAAATTACATTTACATAAAGCTAAGGGTAATCTTAAAGTGTTCTATTATTTTGTAAATGACCCGAAGTTTGTAACGCATTTATAATGATGAATCAGGAGACGAGGCCTTTCAAATGAGGAAGTACAATTTATAATCTCACTTTCCTTCATTATTTATTCATCCTGCTGTTGAATCATCTGCTCCTCAAAACCTGAAAAGCCACAGAGCTCCCTTTACCTGCCAGTGTTATCCTAGAAGGAAACCAAGTTTTGTGTTTGAGTCAGTCCCAATCACAGCGTGAGGGGAGCTCCACACGGATCCTTTTCTTGGGCCCAGTTAGTCTGAAATTCGTGAAGTCCCAGAATGGTTTGGGTGGGGAGGGACCTTAAGAATTATCCACTTCACCCCCCTGCCATGGCAGGGACACCTCCCACTGTCCCAGGCTGCTCCCAGCCCCAATGTCCAGCCTGGCCTTGGGCACTGCCAGGGATCCAGGGGCAGCCCCAGCTGCTCTGGGCACCCTGTGCCAGGGCCTGCCCACCCTCCCGGGGAACAATTCCTTCCCAATATCCATCTATCCCTGCCCTCCTGCAGCTGAAGGCCATAAATTCCACACAACCTTTGCTGTCTGGCTTTCCCTTCAGGCTCAGACTTTGCTACACCTGAATTACTGAAGATGTAGTGATAGCAAAACCAGACATTTTCTATTTTCAGCATAAACCCATGGAAATATTGATTCCTTTCCACTCTGGTGCTGTATTTGTGGCAGTGCCCTGAACAATTGCCACTGTATGAACTCATTGTTCTGCTCCTTTCAAAACAAGCCTCTCACCCAGCAGAGCTTTATTTAAAGCCCATTGTCCATTTCTGGGTGCAGCAATTTCCCACCCCTCACACCAAGGAGGAATTTTCAGCACACAAACTTGGCTGCCCCTGGATCCCTGGCAGTGCCCAAGGCCAGGCTGGACATTGGGGCTGGGAGCAGCCTGGCACAGTGGGAGGTGTCCCTGCCCATGGCAGGGGTGGATCGGGATGAGCCTTGAGGTCCTTTCCACCCAAACCATTCCAGGATTTTATTCCAAGCATGGTGTGCAGACAAGGCCCTCAGTGGGCACCAAGGGCTCAGGAGGATCCCCCCAAGGAAATCAAGTCCTTAATCCAAAGGCTGCTCCAGGAGCATTCCCTCATCCCAAGTAGGAACAATAAGACCCCCAAATTCCTTGCTGTAAGAGCTGGCACTAAACCCGACCCACCCTGCTGCTCTTCAGCACAGACAGCAGCACTGGGGTCGAGAAATGACAGAGGAAAACTTCCCTCCCCTTCCCTAAAGTAACTGCCCTGGTCTGGGGAGGTGATTTGCTGCTCACAGGGACTGAGAAAGCAAAGCCTGGACAGGGCAGGATTTTGTGACTCAGCTTTTACCAGAACTGGAACGACTTCAACAGGGTGCTCAGCACAAGTGATGTAACCCCGGCCATAAATCCAGACAGAAAAGTCGGAAAGTTATTTACTAACTACCCTAAATTACCCAATCTTCAGTGAAATAGCCTCTCTTCACCAAAGAACTCAAGCCAGCTATTTCCCTTTCCTTACAGACTCTTTTAAAAATTACTCAGAATTCTTTTCCTTCTCAGCTTTGCTCAGAAATGCATATTTTAAAAGCTTCCCAGGCTCTTTCCTTGCTGAGCTACTGAATCAGGAACTGAAGCATCTGGCACTTGCTGGGATTTTCCAGCTGGAGGTGTTGAGTTCAGAGAACTTAACTTTTATTTAAAGGCTTTTTTACGTTCAAGACTCAAACAAACCGGCGCCCTGTGTGTGTAGTGAGTGCTGAGGGATTGGAGATGGATTCCTGCCCCTCTCCTTGTGCCCGTGAAGATGAGGGTGGTGGGGGTGAAGGCTGGTGCTCAGGAAGGTGTTCATGAGCAGAGGGAGGACTTGGGGGGGGATCTGGGAGGCTCAGGGAGGATTTCAGCTGTGTGATTTTAGCTGTGCTCTGCCCTGCTGAGGGGTTGTAATGGAATAGTCACATTCCACCTGTGTCTTGTTATTCCCAGGGCATGGACAAGCCTGGCTTAGGGCACCACTGACAAAGGGAGAGGTGTGTTGACATCTCGTTATTAATTAAGGGCTAAGTCACAAATTAGGATTCAAGCTGTGGCTGCCCCTGGATCCCTGGCAGTGCCCAAGGCCAGGCTGGACACTGGGGCTGGGAGCAGCCTGGGACAGTGGGAGGTGTCCCTGCCATGGCAGGGGGGGCACTGGATGGGCTTTGAGGTCCCTTCCGCCCAAACCAGTCTGGGATTCCGTGTAATTAAGAGGGAAATGTTAATGGTTTGAGGGGGAAAAGCTTCCCAAGGAGCTGGATGGAGTTTTGAGCACGGCTGGATTTGGAACAAGTGGAAAGGGGAGGGAAGTACAACAGGAAGTGTGTGTTCAAGTCCTGATACGATTTGATTAATCAGTGACCATGGTGCCTGCCCAGAACCATCCGTGGCCAGCACGAGGTGACAACACAGCTGGTGGAGAGAGATCCCACGTGGAATGTGCACCTGGGGAAACCTCAGGCTGATTTCACAGCGCTGCTCCATAGATCAGGAAAAACCTTCCTGCTTCTGCAGGTCTGTGTTCCATCTGCAGCCTTCCCGAAACTTCACAGGCCTCTCACTGTGCAATTACAGGAGGATTTTAGTCTGATTATACATTAAAAACTCCCCTCTCCAAAGAAACTCAAAGATCAGAGACATTTTCTTTCAAGTATTACACTGAAATTTGAACACTCCTGCTGCTTATTACAAAATGCTTCTGCAAGGCACTGTGCAACTCTTAGACTTGATACTTTTATTGCTAGAATTGTTTTCTTTTCTCTATAAATCCCAGCATTTCGCTTCCATACCCTTCTTTTTTACGGAAATGTTGTTAGGGAAGTTTTAGTCACAGCTTGAGCAGGATGCACAGTCACAAGCCACTGCTGTGGGTGCATTAACAGGACTACGAGAATCACAACCAAACACAAAATAAATGACATGCTTGTCCTTCAGCTGGGTGAAAATGGGAATGCAAAGTCTAGAGTCTTATTTTTCCTGATCCCCACGATTCTCTAATCTTATCAAATATACATTCCCATATTCCAAGGCAGCCTGATAAAGCAGCTTGCTAGAAATAAGTTGCATTAGACTGTGTAGAGCACATTTTCCTAGGAAATCCAATTTCACAATCGTGTTCTGGTGACATTTAGCCATTGCTTAGTGCAGCGAGGGCTCCTTGGATATTTGAGACACTGAGTCCTGTGGCAGCAGGACCGGGGCAGGGATTGTCCCCTGTGCCACCACAGGGACCTCGAGGGCTGAGTCCAGTGCTGGGTCCTCACTCCAGGAGAGCCCTGGAGGGGCTGGAGCGTGTCCAGGGCAGGGAACGGAGCTGGGAAGGGGCTGGAGCCCCAGGAGCGGCTGAGGGAGCTGGGAAAGGGGCTCAGGCTGGAGCAAAGGAGGCTCAGGGGGGACCTTGTGGCTCTGCACAAGTCCCTGACAGGAGGGGGCAGCCGGGGGGGTCGGGCTCTGCTGGCAGGGAACAGGGACAGGAGGAGAGGGAACGGCCTCAGGCTGGGCCAGGGGAGGCTCAGGGTGGGCAGCAGCAGGAATTTCCCCATGGAAAGGGAGCTCAGGCCTTGGCAGGGGCTGCCCAGGGAGGTTTGGGGTGCCCATCCCTGGAGGTGTCCAGGGAATTCCTGGAGGTGGCACTCAGGGCTCTGGGCTGGGGACAAGGTGGGGATGGAACAGTCACAGGCTGGACTCCATGGGCTGGGAGGGCTTTTCCAACCTCAGTGATCCTGCCCATCCCATTCCTCAGACCCCACTCTTTCCTGGGGATGCAGCCTGGCCTCACAGCCTGCTCCCTGCTCACCCTTTGGAGGCAGGGAAAGGACCACTCCCCACTAAAGCCCAGACTCCCAGCAAATCCCAGATTCCCAGAAGCTGCCTGGCCACGGCACAGCTGCAGAGGGAGCCGGGGCTGTCCCTGTTTGTCTGGGAGTGGAGGTGCCTCCAGGTTCATAAATCTGTATGCAGTAGTAGGGGTTCTCTAACAGCAATTCATTTTAATTATGTGAGACATAAAAAGACCACCTACAGATGAGACAATACAGCTGTAAGATTCTCAAGGTTACTGTGGGGAATACTTCATAACTGAAGTATGTTTTCCCCGAGGAATTCGACTACCATTTGATTTAATTTTTAATTTTTACATTTTAATCAAAAATAGATCAAATGGTGGTGTTCTCCCCTGGGAACCATACTTCAGATATGAAGCAGTCCGTGTTCCTTTTAAATATGTAAAGCTGCCATTTATGTATAACTCATGAATGACACCCTGTGTTGCAAGCAAATATCACGCGGCGATTTCGGGATTGTTGCAGTAACAACGCCATAATCACACACAAACATCCCCCCCCTGCCTCCACAGAGCCAGCAGCACCACAGGGAAGCCGTGGGAGCTGATCCAGCCCATCCTGAGGGTAAGGAAGAGCCCCATGGATGGAAGATGTGCTGATCCCACGTCCCGTGGGATGGAGGGCCAGGAGAGGAACGGCTCTGGGAGCTGGGCTTGGAAACTCAGGGTAGGGAGCACAGACTGGAACATCAGAGCCAAGCACAACGAGCTCCAGGCTTGGGAGAAGGCTGCAGAGGGACTGGGGACAAGGCATGGAGGGACAGGACACAGGGAATGGCTTCCCAGTGCCAGAGGGCAGGGCTGGATGGGAGATTGGGCAGGAATTGTTCCCTGGGAGGGTGGGCAGGCCCTGGCACAGGGTGCCCAGAGCAGCTGGGGCTGCCCCTGGATCCCTGGCAGTGCCCAAGGCCAGGCTGGACATTGGGGCTGGGAGCAGCCTGGGATAGTGGGAGGTGTCCCTGCCCGTGGTAGGGGTGGCACTGGATGGGTTTTGGGGTCCCTTCCAACCCAAACCTTTCTGGGATTCTGTGACAAGAAACAGCCTCAGGCTGTGCCAGGAGAGGCTCAGAGTGGATATTGGGAAAATTCCTTCCTGGAAAGGGCTGCCCAGGGCAGGGGTGGAGTCCCCATCCCTGGAGGGATTCCAAAGCCCTGTGGTTGTGGCACCTGGGGACGTGGGGCAGTGGTGGCCTGGGCAGTGCTGGGAATGGTTGGACTCCATGGTCTGAGAGAGCTTTTCCAACCTCAACAATTCTGTGACTCTGCTGGGTCTTTCTGGGATTTTTTATTTTTCTGTGTTTTTAAACATTGTGGCCAATGCTTTTCTTGCTTCCTTGAGCTGGGAACAACTCAGGAAGGGAGAGAAATGGCTGAGTCCTGATGTCCCCGGGGTTGAGGAAGCCAATGGATCCCTGGCCAAGCCACTTGTCACCACTGGGAAAGGTGGGAGAGAAGGAACAGCTGCTGCCAAAGGCTCCAAACTCTGCCTGTGCAGTTTAATTCTCAGGAAAAGTCACCCTGGTCAAAGCCCCATCCCCAGTCCTGCTCACAGCACCAAGTCCAGCTCTGTGTGGACACCAGGGATCCTGAGTGGAAGATGCCCAGTGTGAGTGTTAATTTGATAATTAGAGGCAGTAATCAAGGCAAACCCAGAGTTATTTATGTGTGACTATGAATCTGCTAACACAGGGTATCACATCATGCTCCCAGGAGAGCTGCTGAGGTTTTTAAGCAACTAATTTAGACATAAACACCACGGATTTTAAATCTACTCAATAAATTATTTAAAATAAACAAAAATAAATTTAAATATATTAACTGTATTCATTTCAACATGTAAGTCTTGGCTTGTCAGATCCAGGTTGCCTTTAAACCCCACGTATCCCAATATTTTGATTTTCCATCTTTTTTTGGCAGTCAAGATGCCAAATGGACCTGTAATTACCATCAAATTAAGCAACTAAACCTACTACAAAGATTTTACATGACATAAATAATATCCTTCTTACCCTCTCAGAGGTTTGATTTACCTTTATTCCTCAGTGTCCTCAGAAATCATTCAAGGAATAACACAACCAGACAATTCCATGCTGCAGCCCAAGTGGTGTTTAATGCTTCTGCTTTTGTAAGGAACAATTTACAAAATACAAAGTTAAAAATAACAATTAGATCCTTTTAACCTGAATTAAAACCAGGCCAGGGGCCTTTCTCTCTATGTACAGGTAAATAAAGCATCACTCTGCTTATTCTGTGTACAAACCCCAGCAGTAGGAAATAGAAAGATTATCTCTTTTTTCATCAAGAAAACAAAATTTCAGAGTTCTGCAAGGCATACAAAAATAATTCTGTGGTTCCACTGCAGATTTGACACAAATCTGCTTTAAAGGAATATTCACTGTCCCAGCCTGTGCCAGCTTTATGATCCTGGAAAATCAAAAAATAAAGTACAAACACATCTATTTAAAAAAATATCACTATTAAAAGCCTTCCCTGGAGCAGACAATTAAACTCCAATTTGTTTCCAGCCCAGCTGATTTATAAAAGCTCAACTCAGTGCTAACTGCAACTCCACACACAACAGGGGAAGGATTCTAGGGCTGCAAAAATCCTTTGCCTGAGGATTTCGCAGCCTGATAACCCCCAAAATTAACCTTTAAGAGGTTAATTAACCTGTCATTAGATTTGTGCCAATAAAAGCCTGCTGGATGATGAGGTCAAGCCTTTTTAAACAGATTTTTTTGGGATTTAAATGTAAGCTTCAATGGGATTTTTCCTGGCCTTCACAGCTGCAAAGCCACTTAAAAACTAAAATTTGTGTCCTCCCATTCCTGCCTGTGGCCCTGTACAAGGAGCATTTTCCAAAGGAGCATATTCCAAGGGAGTCAGGACTGTTGGGAAAACCTTTGGAAACAACACAACCTCTGGCCCAGTCCCAGGTGAAGCCTGGGCCCAAGGCCAGCTCAACTGAACCAGTCTAAAACATTAAATCAGCCTTTTCTTGTCCTTTTTAAACAAATCCTGAGCTACCGAAAAATGAAACCAACCATTCCTTGTCCCTTTTAGACAAATCCCGAGCTACCCGAGGAGCAGGAGCACTTTGAGCAGGTGTAAAATTGCAGATAATTGTGCCCTGAGTGGCAGCAGGGCGGTGTGGCTGTGCTGAGCCAGGCAGGGCAGTGCAGGATCCAGGAGCCAGCTGCATCCTCAGGACTGCAGCAGCAAAGCAGAGCTGCTCCTCGGCCTCCCCTGCAGCTCTAGAAGCCCAGGATGTGGCTGAAGTGGCCCTGCAATGACAAAATTCCAGGTCACTACAAAGGAGCTCAGTCTTCATTTTCAAATTTTATTTTAAATTGCTAAGTAGCACCACAAATATTCCTTTTTTTTTTTTTTTCTCCAGGGATTAGTGGACACCTAAAAAACCTGGATATAAAGAGACTGATTTGACCATGACTGAAATTAGTTTTGCACATGAAGTTAAAATAGATCCCTAGAGAACACAACTGAGACAATTTTGGCATCATTCTTGAACACCTTCTTCTCTTCTCCCATTAAATGTTTAAAGGTTTTAAGGATAGAACAGGAATTTACCCTTTGGGTGGCACTTTTATTTTAAATTCGAATCTGCATTTGTTCATATTTATTTTCTATATTTATATTGTTTATTTATATTTTTGTCTGGTTTTATATTCATTTTCTATTTGCTGTCTCTGTTTAAAGAACTCTCAGTCATACTTTCAGAACCAAAATAATCCTTAAATTATCAGGTAACAGAAAAATCTCCCCAGTGATGGTGATATTCTCCCTGCCCCAAATCCAACCTGGTTTCCCTCTAATTAACACCACTTGATTATTCCTTCTTCCATACTTTTATTATTTTAAGAAGATAATTTACTATTATAACTCCTACCAAATGTATTTCTTTTTATTATCTGTTACATTCCTGGCCAAAATAACTGCTTGTCTGAAGAGACCACAATGAAAGCCAGGCAGAAACATATTTAAAATCAAAAACAAATTGAAAAACTTGATTTGAGCAAAGCATTTTCCATTTCAACTCCACAATCCGAAATTAATTAAGGAAGAAGTTTAGTGAGAAGCTCTACAAGGCCTCCAGATTTTTGTTGTCCTACCCTGAGTTTCTGTACTAAAAGCACTGAGCACTCAAAGTACGAAAAATCTTTAATTTTGAGATTCCAGTTGTTTTCCTTGTTCCTTCCAGATGCTACTGAAAAGCACTTAAAGGTGACAAGAACAGGTCCCAAACAGTCCTGACCTTCCACAGATAAATGTTCTGGAAGAGGTGAATGGTACCTCCTGCAGTTTTTATCTCCAGTTCATGATCAGACCCATTAAAAACCTGTCAGGCTGAAATGGTGTTATTTTATTCCATTATTATTTGGAGTGGTGATATTTGTACCCAGTCTTGATAACTCCACATGAAGTGGTCGCTGACACAGAAGAATTTTACGGACTCTGCTGTCCCTGTAATTCTGGAATGCTACAGAACTTCCGCGCGTGCCAGTTTGGGATTTAATCCCCAAATATTCCTTTCTTTTTTGGGTTTTAATCCCTGAGATGTTCTGCAGAAGAGATGTGTGGGAAATTCCAACTGGTGACCCACACAGAGTGGTTTCCATATTCCCACAGTCAGCCCTGGCTCTGGTTCCCACTTTAAAGATGACCAAAATTAATTAACACAATCAATGTCTGTTCAGCCACAGCTCCTGATGGGAACTTTGCCTTTAGTTCCATAAATCAGAGATTTTGCTATGAACATCCAGCATTTTCTCACACCTCTTCTCACTGTGGCTCTGCAAGGAGCAGTATTTTCGGGCTGTAGTTACTGCTTAAAAAGGAAATATCCAATTACAGAAAAAAAAATAGGAGATAGAATGCAATTCCTGAGTATTTTGTTATGATCCAGTATACCAAGGACAACTAAAATTGGAGTACAGGAAGTGTTGTGTTATTGTTTGCTTCAGTTACTTCCCAAATTCTGCTTTTTAGAGGGAAATTGTGAAAAATGTGTTGAGAGTCTCCAGATTTTCCAGCTGCTGCTGGAAACATTAATTTGTGCTCTGCTGAAATGCTAAATCCATCTCCTTTTTTACAAATTTCCATGCTTTATTCCTGAGCAATGCAATTGTGGGGGGTGTTAATTTTATGGTTTATGATCTAATTCTGAAGAACAAGTCCCAGTCTTTTTTGTCCCAAAAAGCAAATTGCCACACTTACAGATTCTCCAGCAACACATCTTGGACATGGCTGGGAAGTGCCTTTGCTCCCATGATTTTCCAAAATCTGAGGAACAAAACCAGACACAAATCCATCAAAAAATAAAAAAAGAGGGCAATTATCTGCAGCTTTATTATAAAATGTATTTCAAAAGTGATCTTGTAACAAACACGTGGGCAGTGGGAACTTACCATGGAATTCTGCTTTGTCTTTGCAGCCCAGGGAGCAGAGTCAGGGAGGAATTTCTGCCTGGAATCCAGATCCATGGCACAATCCATGAGCTGGGTACCAGCCTCCCGTGGGATGGTGTCCATCAGTCTGCACACCCGCTTCTGGAAGCACCAAAAGCAGCATTTACATTGATGCACAGGGCCCAAATTTTCAGCATTTTCCTCCCAAGGATCTCACATCCATTGGGAAGAACACCAAGTGAACAATGAGGTATTAGGGCAGGACCCCAAGATTTTGGATTTCCCACTGCACCTCACGCTGGGAGAGCAGGGAATTCTTTATCTCACACCCCTCAGTTCCATAAATTCCCACTGGGAAAAGGTATCCTTCAGCCTCCATTAGAGCAGGAGCTGGGATGCTGCTTAGCAAAGGAGCAGAGCAGGGGAGTTGTGTGGAAGGAGTCATTAAATCCAGGAAACAGAAGGAGAAGCCTGCAGCCAAGTCAGGCAGGATGGGAGCATCCTTTGAGAAGGGTTTTGTACCTTTCCCTGAACACTGGCACCTCTTCCCAGCTTTCCAGTGCTACATAATCCACTCACATCCCACTCCTGAAGCTCTGCCCTGAGCTCTGCCCAGGACCAAGCGATGTTTGGATGTCCTGGGAACCAAAGGGCTGAGTCCTCACAGTGCTGGGTGATCCCTCACAAGACCAGGGATTCCCAGAAGTACTGCTCTGAGCACCACGTTGGGAACTGGGAAGGTTAAGCTGCAAATCCATGGAAAACAACGACTGGAAACCTCCAGAAAAAGATCCCTGGCTTGTGACTGCCCATGGAAGGGAGGACGACCCAAATCCCAGGGCTCCTTGGAATTGTAGCAGCAAATTAACACAATAATGGGAATTACAAAACTGACACAGGTTTAGGGTCTGAATCCCAAAGAGACACACACACCTGGGACATTTTTTCCCAAACAAACTTTGTTTAAGGAATCCCAATATCCCATCTCTTTCTCTAGCACGTGATTTCCCAGGAAAAAGATGTGCTGGCACAGGACTAACAGAGTACTGAAGCACAGAAACTAAATTTAAAGTTGGAATAAGTTATGAAGAACCAAAAATGGATCAATACACCAGGAATCTTGGTGGGAAACAGCTGAGATGGGATCACCAGGAAGGGAGGCAGGATATCAGCATGGGAAGGGAATCCAAAAGTGAAATAGGTATTGTAGTAAGGCAGGGAATAATGGGATAAAGGTCTGAGGAGGCCCTCCAAGGAGAGACTGCCTCCCCTGGGAAAACATCCTCCTGCCTTTGCTGCTGGAGAACTCCTCCTTCATTCCAGGGAACGGCAAAGTGGTGCCGCAGAAAACCGGGAAGATGCGTGAGATGAGGGGGAACAGGGAAAAATGACTGGATGCCACACATCAGAAGGAATTTGGCTGATTAAAAAGAAACTCCAGGTACTGCTTTGGGGGGGTTTAAGGTGCTTGGTGTCCTTGGCATCAGTGTCAGGAACTCAGCACATGGAGGAGACAAACTCATCACACCAATGCCAAGGCAACCTGGGAGAGCTCCTTGCTCCAGGAAGAGTTCAGTCTCTGGAATTGTCTCTTAGGGAAGAAGCAATCAGTGCATCAACCCTGCCTGTGCAGGGAACATCGTGCAGGGAGCCTGTGACTGGTAAGGATCAGTGGGCTCCTGTTCCAAAGGCAAGCAGGGATTGCTTTCCTTAGGGAATGATCTGCTCCATCCAGCCGGGAAATGAGCTGGAGACCAGCACCAGGCAGGAAACAGATCCCCCTGCAGGGAAGTCACTCTCACTTTCTTGTCCAGCTGCGAAATCCTGGAAAATCCCACTTTTTTTCACCAATGCTGACAGGATAAAGACCTCACAGATGAAATCACACTGCTGCAAAACCCAGCTCCACTGACCAACCAACCCAAATGCCAGAGCAAGGAGCTGGAGGAAAAGTTCTGGTTGTTTGTTGGGGTATTTCTGGTAAAGTTTTAAAGATTTCCTCTGAGTTTAGTATGTTCTTGCAATGTAGTTTCTGCTTTTTTACCCCGTTTTTAAAGCCAGGCTGCCTCCTGTTTGGGGTTCCATCAGCCCTGTCCCACAGGTCTAACACAGGTCTCCACACAGCCCAGCTTTCCTTGGATTCCCCATGGAATGATGGCCCTGTGGAGTTGCTCCTTGCTTTTAGGGCCCTGCTCCCTCTGGAAAGATGGCTCTGTTTGGGAAAGCAGAGGGAGCGTGAGATCCATGCAGACCCACATGGAAACTCTGCCTGAAGATCAGTCCAAATCAAGACACACTGGGAGCTCTGGCCTTGAAAATCTGATTCTCCTCTAAATCCAAATGCCTTAAAATCCAACTTTCCAACCCAAACCAGTCTGGGATTCTGATTCCTCTCTGTCATTTTGGAGCCAGGAGAGCAGAAATAGATGGAATTAGGGAGGCTGCCTGGTAAAGAGGGTTTCAGCCAGAAAAAAAGGAAAAAAAATAAAAAAAGGAAAAAGAAAAAAGGAACAAAAAGGGGGGGAAAAGGGAAACAAGAAAGGGAAAGGAAAAAAAAAGGGAAACAGGAAAGGGAAACAGGAAAGGGAAAAGAAAAAATTAAAAAGGAATGAAGGAAAAAGAAGAAAAGAAAAAGGGGGGAAACGAAAAATTCAAAATGAAAAAGGGAAAAGGAACAAAGAAATAAAAAAATAAAAAGGAAAACGGGGAAAAAGAAAACGGGGGAGAGAAAATGCGGGAAAAAAAACGATGGAAGAAAGCGAAAAAAAAGAGAAAAATCTCAAAGCCTGTTGAGCTCAATCCCCGCCCCGGCCGTGCCCGCTCCCGGCGCTCCCGAGCCGGCACCACCCGCGACAGTCGCGACACGGCCGGGGGGGCGAGGGGACCCAGCCCTGCCCGGAGCCCCAGCCCAGTTCCAGTTCCCGTCCCCGTTCCCGTTCCCGTTCCCGTTCCCGACTCACGCATTCCGGCTCCCCGGCTCCCCCCGGCCCGAGCGCCCCGCGCCGGCCCCGCACGGGCACCGCGGCCATGGCGGCACCGGCACCGCCCCGGGACCGCCCCGGCACCGCCCCTAGAACCGGGACCCGCCCCGG
>NW_024580672.1:22473259-22495087 GCF_017639235.1 Corvus kubaryi
CCCCGGGACCGCCCCGGCACCGCCCCTAGAACCGGGACCCGCCCCGGCACCGCCCCTAGAACCGGGACCCGCCCCGGCACCGCCCCTAGAACCGGGACCCGCCCCGGAACCGCCCCGGGACCGCCCCGGAACCGCCCCTAGAACCGGGACCCGCCCCGGAACCGCCCCGGGACCGCCCCGGGACCGCCCCTAGAACCGGGACCCGCCCCTAGAACCGGGACCCGCCCCGGGACCGCCCCTGGAGCCGCTCCCTGGATCCGCCTGGGAATCCGGCCCCGGTTCGGACGCGGACACACGGAGGAGGCATCGCAGCCTCTCCGCATCCATCGCGCAGCGCTGAGCCCGGCCCCGCCTGGATCGTGGAATACCCACACTTGGAAGGGACCCCAAAGCCCACCCAGTGCCAGCCCTGCCATGGGCAGGGACACCTCCCACTGTCCCAGGCTGCTCCCAGCCCCAATGTCCAGCCTGGCCTTGGGCACTGCCAGGGATCCAGGGGCAGCCCCAGCTGCTCTGGGCACCCTGTGCCAGGGCCTGCCCACCCTCCCAGGGAACAATTCCTGCCCAATCTCCCATCCAGCCCTGCCCTCTGGCACTGGGAAGCCATTCCCTGGGTCCTGTCCCTCCAGCCCTTGTCCCCAGTCCCTCTCCAGCTCTGTTCTCATCTCCTTCACACACTAGAAGGTCGCAATGAGGTCACCCTGGATCCTTTTCCAAGCTGAACAATCCCAACTATCCCAGCCTTTCTTCACAGGGAAGAAGCTCCATCCCTCTCTAATAAAACACTGCTGGTCTTCCCAGCTTTGCTGCATCAAGCACTTTTGCAGGGGAGAACACGGATTGTTCCTGGCATTCGTTCCTTCTGGAGCTTACTCTTCACTCGGGATCCAGTTGTACTTCTGGAGATGCTCTCTCACATTCCCTGGGCCCGAGGGTGTGTCACAAAAGATAATCCACACATTCTTCTGGTTTTTCTTTTGTCATTTAGCACTTGTCATGCCTGATAGCAGAATAACCAAAATCTGGGTAATCCAGTTTGCAGAACATCCCCAGTCACTGCAGAGCTGGAACCAAACCCAAATCCAGTCACATCAAATCAGATTTATTTAATTATTTCCAAGCCACCTTCCAATTCCCCCCCAGAGCCTGCTCACGTGTCCTGCCAGTACAGCTCTGTGGAACGCTTCCCAGCGCATATTCCCGGTTAGAACGGCGGGATGCACTACAAACCCCAGGCATTTTGTGCCACATCCATGTCAGTGTGCCAGCACTGGGATCCCGTCCTGCAGGTGCCAGCTGTGCGCCTGGCTGATGCTGACGTGGATACGCCTCCAGATTTCCAGTTCAAGGGATGCACTTTGTCTTCTCCAGGTGAGCCCTGACTCTCGCCAGGATGGGAACAGGGATGTGCTGTGGCTGGCAGAGGGAGCTTGTTGCCCTCCAGGCCATCAACTGGACTTTCCTAATTTTTATCTGACATATTTTGCCCTGGATTTGCAGAGAAATTCCTTTGTACCACCCCAAAATCCCATTTTTAGCTTTGGTGTTGTATCCTGAGAAAGTGAGGACTCCCAAGTCTCATTCTCCTCTCAGCTTTTCCCCCTTTTTCTGCACCCTTTCTCTGCTGTTAACTTCCTCATTTCACAGAGATCCAGGTGATTTAAAAGGAGAGGAACTTCTCAGAATTGTTTGGGTTGGAAGGAACCTCTTGAGACGCTCAAGCCCAAGCCCTTGCTGAAGCAGGATTGTGTCCCAAGGGGAAACTCCTCTTCCAAGGATGGAGATCCCACACCCTGCTCCAGAGTTTGGCCACCCCCACAGAATAAAACTTGTCTGCCTGTGTTCTGTGTACCCTGAATAAAAGGATTTAGGAGCCACAAACTCCTCACAGCTTCCCCACATTCCCTGGCACTCCTTGCTGAGCGCTGGGAGTCAGCCTTGGGATTTACAACATTAATTACATTTATTACAATTACATTACATTAATTATAATTACAAACCTGTTTGTTCTCTTTTTTGGGGCCAAAGCTGAATGAGGTCTTTAGAATTTCACCCAGGCCGTCCATTTTACTATTTTCCAGAGGAAAATATCCATATTTCCATGTTTTCCCAGTAAAACTCCCCAGTATTTTGTTCTATTCCATGTGTACAGCTCAGGAAAACTGGTGACCTGCCAGAACCCTTTCCCACTGCTCTTCACTAAATTTTTTTAAAAAATTAATTTATTTTCTTCATTTTGTTTTTAAATTTAATTAATATTTATATTATTTAATTAATATTTATATTATTTAATTTAATATCAATTCTACTTTGATATCAGAATAATAATATCAGAATAAAAAAAGGACAT
This sequence comes from Corvus kubaryi, assembly GCF_017639235.1. NCBI lineage: Eukaryota > Metazoa > Chordata > Aves > Passeriformes > Corvidae > Corvus > Corvus kubaryi. Next base: position 22,475,610 of record NW_024580672.1, read on the forward strand.
AGCCACATAAGAAAAAGCTTGCTTGGTGTATTCTGAAGTTATTATTTTTTATTTTACACTGCAATAAATACTATTTCTGAGTCAAAACAGAGCTTGGATATATCCTGAATACTCAGCAACTTCCAGCTACTTCCAACTGCAATTCCAGTCTCTTTCCTGTTCTGTCTTTGTCTATAATATTAACAGCACTAAGCACTAGTAACTTTTCTGCCACGCATGAAATTGTGGGATCAGGGACTGGCTAGAACAGGAATTAGGTTAAAACATCGATATTTCAGGGAATTCCCAGCTGGAATGTAACAAACTAACCCTGTGTCCATAGGGAGCGTGCTTTCAGTCCTCCAGCTGGGCACTAAAAGGTGGGAATTAGCACACGTAAAGGCACCACAGGATTCGTTGGCAAACCCACTGGAAAACAGCTGTGGGATTTGGGAGCAGTCAGCAGCACCCACCCAGCCTCTTCCCTCAGGGGTTTTTCACCCCGATCTGGGCTCCACATCCACCTCCTTGGAGCTCCAGGTGAGCAGGGGATCACCTGGCATGTGCCAGGTTAATTTGTCCCACTGCCTGTTCAATCCCGAGTCCTTGAAGCTTCCCTGGGACGCTCCTGCCAAGGCTCCATATGGGATCCCAGAAATACGGCCAGATGGGAGGCAGATTTAGCTCTCGCACGTCTCCGTGGGGCTATCCATTTGGAACAGCAATGCTCGTCTCTCCCTTCCCAAGGAACCTGGAAAAGGTCTCGTGAACCTCTTTCAAGGCTGAGGGTTTGATTTATGGGGCAGAGCTGGAGTTGACATCGGCCACGGAAGGAAGAGATTTATTTCCAAGGGTTCCATCTGTCCCACGCCTCATTCCCAGCGCGGAGCCATGGCACTGAGCCTTGGCCGACAGCACGGAGGGGCTCAGCCCTCCATCCCATAATACCTGGAGCCAGACCCTTGGGATTCCCTCTGCTGAATTCCTCCACAGCCAAAATCCAGCTCCATTTGTTGGGAACTCATCAGGAATGGCACCGAAACACAGCAAAAAGATCCCGAACCCAAGAGCGAATCCATCCGCGGCAGCAGGAATTCCAGCCTTTTCCATGGAAGCCTGGCTTCAATACAGTGGGGATGTCCACAGCAAGGATGAATCTGGTGGAGAACTCCAAAGGCAAAAGGATTTCCCACTGGAAAACAGATTTTTTTTGTGGAATTCCCTCACTAAAGGCACAGCTCGCTGTCTGCTCCTCCCAGCCAGGTGTTTCCCATGTTGTTCCATGTGGGATTTTATTTGATAACGAGCTGGAATATAAAATAAAACTGGGCAGTTGGTAGTAATAATTGGCAATTGGTAATTGGCAATAAACTGTGGGACTCATTGGTAACACAAGAATTCAGGATTGAAACAAAATTATTTTCTTCAAAACAAATATCTTATGGGGGAAAAAACCCACGGTTTTTCCTCGCTTTGTGAGAGAGGAACAATAATTTTTAAAAGCTCCAAAACTCAGCTAAACAGGGGATAAAACCCCAAACATGCTTTTCCTAAAAGCTGGAATTTCTGATTATTTCACTGGGTTTCTGTCAGGTTAAAATGTCAGAGAAAAAAACAGAATTAGACTTTATTTTCTCCACTCACACAATTTATATCAACTAGAATGTGTTTATGGAAATGTATAGTTTTACATCTTTTTCTTTGTTTTCTTCAGAAGTGTTTTAGTCTATAGGAAAAGACAGTAAATGGAGATGTTAATATCTTACTTTGCATTAATTTGCTTTTGGAGAATTCAGATAAAACATCGTTGATTAATGTGTCAAAACTGTACATGAAATTAATCTGAACAGTAAAATTTCAGGCTGTTTCACGACCATCTTTTTAACAGCACAGAGATCAGAGTGTTTTGGATTAATTTTTTGTCTGTTTCTGCATCAGGAGGATTATTGGACAGACCAAAATAAAGTATTTGCTGTTCTTATCCACACTGCCATTCCCAGCACCAGCGTAATCCTGGTTCCAGATTTATGGGCAGCGAGCTCCGGGGCTGAGGATCTCATTTCACCTTGACAACATCTCGGGTTCTTTTCCATGGAATATCCTGGCAAACACAAAGGAAAACGGGAATTTGTCATCCTGAGCAGCAGCCTGAAGTTCCAGAGGGTCAATAGCTCCGAGAGCTGATGGACATCAGTGACCAGTGGAGTCCCACAGGGGCTGTACTGGGACCAGTGACACTGAGGACACACGAGGGGACTGAGGCACCGCTGGCACCTCGGTAGGTGACACCAGGCTGGGGGTGCAGTGACCACTCTGAAGGACAGGATGACATCCAGGGGGACCTGGACAAGCTCCAGAAGTGCCCTGGAGCCAGGCTGGGAGAGCTGGGAATGTTCAGCCTGGAGAGGAGAAGGCTCCAGGGAGAGCTCAGAGCTCCTTGCAGGGCCTAAAGGGGCTCCAGGAGAGCTGGAGAGGGACTGGGGACAAGGCATGGAGGGACAGGACCCAGGGAATGGCTTCCCAGTGCCAGAGGGCAGGGCTGGATGGGAGATTGGGAAGGAATTGTTCCCTGGGAGGGTGGGCAGGCCCTGGCACAGGGTGCCCAGAGCAGCTGGGGCTGCCCCTGGATCCCTGGCAGTGTTATCCCAAACAGGCTCTTTTCCCGGTGTGGAGGAGCCCGATCCCCACACAGAGTTACGGGATTTATTTCCAGCTCTGCACACAGGGGGGACTGGGTGGCAGATCCCAAAGCCAGCGCAGACTCCAAAACTTGTCACTGTTTATACATTCACCGAACCAGGGCGCTAACGTTCACTGGCTGCAAGCTACACAGGTCCCTGATTAATTAGCGTTCTGTCTCCTCGTTAATGGTTCTCTGGCTTCTCAGGCTGGTTCCCAGTGTTCCTCTGCTTTTGGGTCGCAGGTTTCTTGGGTTCGGTCGCCATCTGCTCCTTCTGGATTTCTTCTTTCCCAGTGGGAGCTGACCCAGCACAGCTGGCCAGTTCTTTTTATCAGGTTCTTCCTTATCCTGGCAGTTGTGCCGTATGTCCTTGTGGCCTGTACATCCTGCCTCCCCTGTGCCCACCATCAGCGGGAATCACTGGGAATCCTCCTCCCAAGCTTTGTTGTCCTGCCCTTGGGCCGGGACCGTTGGAACACGCCCTGAACAAGGCAATCCCGCATGTGCCATTCCAACAGCTGGAAACCACTGAGAGGTCACCTCAACGATCAGACCTGGATTAAACCGCCTTTCTCGCTGGCTGGCAAGGACGGACGAGGCCAGAAGAGCCTTTGTGAGGCGGAGGTCACTCACACCGGGCACGTTCCGGAGACTCGGCCCGGCCCGGCCCGGAGCACCGCGGCCCACGTGACACGGGCGGCACGTGTCACCGGCGGGGCCACGTGACGCGGGCGGAAAGCGCGTGACCGGGGCGGACGCACGTGACCCCGGCAGCGCCACGTGACCGCCTCCCGGTGACACCGCGTGCGCCGCGTCCCTCCCTCAGCCGGGCCATGGCGGGCGCGGTGGCGGCCGCGGGCTCCGCAGAGCAGTTCCAGCAGCTGCTGCAGCGCCCGGACAGGTCAGGGGGGACGGCGGGGGGGTCCCGTTCCTCTGTCCTTCCCCGGGGGGTCCCATCCCTGCGGTGCCATCCCCGGCTGCCGTCACAGCGGTGTCATCCGGGGGTCCCCTCCGTGGGTGCCATCCCCGGCTCCCATCCCTGCGGTGCCCTCCCGGGTTTCCGTCCCGAGGTCACCTCCGTGGGTGCCCTCCCCGGCTCCCGTCCCTCGGTGCCCTCCCCGGTTCCCGTCTCTCCGTGCCCTCCCCGGTTCCCATCCTTGCGGAGCCATCCTGGGGTCCCCTCCATGGGTGCCGGCCCGGTGTCCCCTCCGTGGGTGCCATCCCGGGTTCCCATCCCTGCGGTGCCATCCTGGGTTCCCATCCCTGCGGTGCCATTCCCGGTGTCCCCTCCGTGGGTGCCATTCCCGGTGTCCCATCCCTGCGGTGCCCTCCCGGTGTCCCATCCCTGCGGTGCCCTCCCCGGTTCCCGTCTCTCCGTGCCCTCCCCGGTTCCCATCCCGGGTCCGCTCCCGGGTCCCCTCCCGGCGCAGCTCGGGAGGGGCCGGTGCTGCCGCCCACTCGGTGAAAGCTGCACGGGGAAGATTAAAAAAGCCCCAGATGGGAATGAAGCGAGCCCCGAACTGCGCAAGGGCTCGGCTTCGGCTCGGGGCTTCCCAGCGCTGGATTCCCCTGGAGCAGCAGCCGGAGGTGCCGCCGGCAGCAGCTCCTGCCGCAGGGAGATTGGGGCCGAAAGGGCGAATTGGCTGGAAAATGCTATAAAGCAGAGCTGCCCTGCGAGCTGCGACTGTTCGTCCTCTGGTCTCGGACACTTCAGTGGGAGCAGCAGCGTTCGGCTGTTCATTGACACGGAAGTGGCTCTGGATTATTCATCTCCTGCCCATCTCCTCATTAGTCTGGTTTTGTGCTCTAATGATTAATGACAGGGCTCTACTTTTCTGTAATCCCAGCCTGGTTTAGGCTGGGAGGGAGCTGAAACTCATCCAGAGACTCCTTCCACCATCCCAGGGTGCTCCAAGCCCTGTCCAACCTGGCCTGGAACAATTCCAGTGTTTTTATTCCAGTATTCCATGTGCACGTTTAACTGTGGGAGCTGCAGTAACCACCTCTGTAATTAGAGATTTACAGGTGTTTTACTGATTAAAAGTGCGGTGGAACCACCAGCATCACATTCGTAGAGACAGCAGGAGGAAACGTTGTTAAATGATGGTTCTGGGAAAAAGAAACAAAATTTCTTCCAAACTTGCTGCAGGACTTCCACTTTCCCTCCTGGAATTGTCCTTCAGCTGCATTATTCTGTAGCGATGTTACAGAGGAAACTCCCGTGGCCAAATGAAAGTGGCCTCAGGAACAAACACAGTATTTTAAGGTGATTTTAAAAAACCCCCACCAGTAATTTTCTCATTGCCTCTGTCCACAGAACATGATTTGGCTTTCTCTCTAAAGGAACTGATTCTTTTATCCATGTTCTTGGACCCGAGATGAGTTGATAGTTCTGATAACTCTTCCTCTGCTCCCTTTGGAAACAGCATTTCTAATTACACTTTAATTTCATAGGATTTCTTGTTTCAGAAAATTAAGTTTTCTTGCATCGAGTTATCAGTAAGTTTGTGTTGTAGAATAAGGGTAAATTTTAATATTTAAAGAGGAAATTGGGGATTTGTCTTAACCTTTTTGTTCCTCTGCTGTTTAATAGTGGAGCTTTTTTTTTTAACCTTGGTTGAATGCAGGGAATGCTTTGTTTAGAATTGCTTATATGCTTCATTTTGCTAACTCTTTAATTTTTCCCTTCTTAATGTTTTCAATTCCTCTGGCTGTTTTTAAGGCTAAATTGAAGTGCTCAGAGGGCAGTTCAGTTGCAAAATTTGGATTGTTCTGTGGATGAATTAAAAAAAAACCCAAAAAACAAAACAACTCCAAAACCCATGGTGGAAATGAATTTAAAATACGTTCTTCATGAAGATAAAAATTAAATGTACTGCAGCTGGACGTTGGTAAGGAAGGACCAGGCTCTGGTGGGATGAGGATTAAATGATGCTGTGATGATTCATCCTCTGCTTGTCCTGAGTTCCATCCCAGTGGCCAGGTGTGTCCTGCTGTGGGCACTGAGTTAAACTGAGGACTTGGGGAAAAAAGAAAAGTTGTTCTGTTGTTTTTCTGCCAGAATTTTCTAGAATGTCATTGGAAAACCCATTTTATGAATTTGAGAGCAGTCAGGGTGTGTGGTCAGGTCACACAGGCAGTAACTGCTCCAGTTATGCTGCCCACAATTTGTAATTTACAATGAACTTCCATTATTTAGGAATAAAGGACGTTGAGTGGCTGCTGTGCGATGGGTGACTTGATTTCTCTGTTTTTCTAAGTAAATTAACATTGGTACATTGTAACTTTAATTCTTTATTCCCATTCTCTGGTGGGTTTGACCTCTGCAAACGTGGAAAACAGAATTGAAAATTCCAATATCTTGTCTCTGTTGTCATCCCAGGCTGTTTAATCCCAGGGGAGCTGGTACAGTGTGATGGGATTTCTGCTCACACCTGTGACTCCTCCCCTTTAAATGCTGTGTAGAGCCAATCCCACCCATCCCAGAAAACCTGGGATAAGAAGCTGGAGCTAATGAAAGCAGAAAAGTAACATCCCAGTGTGACGTGTTTTGCGTTGCATTGCCTCAGCAGTGCTGGCTGGGTTTGGAATGTTTCCTGGGAAGGGAAGAGTCCTGGTTACACTCATCAGGTGTCTTTTATCTCAGGAAGGTGGTGGGGGTGGGTTTTTTATGGAGTCCCCATCCCTGGAGGTGTCCAGGGAAGGCCTGGAGATGGCACTCAGTGCTGTGGGCTGGGGACAGGGTGGGGATGGGGCACAGGCTGGACTCGGCGATCCTGGAGGCCTTTCCAGCCTCAGGGATTCCGTGATCCTCTTTATTTTTGCTTGGGGCAGTTTTCACCCCAGGGGTGCCGTTGTCTCCCCCCGGGGTGCCGTTGTCTCCCCCAGGGGTGCCGTTGTCTCCCCCCGGGGTGCCGTTGTCTCACCCAGGGGTGCCGTTGTCTCCCCCGGGGTGCCGTTGTCTCCCCCCGGGGTGCTGTTGTCTCATCCCGGGGTGCTGTTGTCTCCCCAGGTCCCTGGTGGTTGTGCACTTCTGGGCGCCGTGGGCTCCGCAGTGCGCGCAGATGAACGAGGTGATGGCAGCGCTGGCCCAGGAGCACAGCCAGGTCACCTTCGTCCAGGTGAGGGCACAGCAGCGCCCTGGGGACAGGGAACAGCCTGGGGGGAAGGAAAATATCCCAGAACAGGGGGGAGGTTCCTCTTGGAGTGCCTGTATGGCCCCACGGTTCAAATGCCCCCTCACATCTGTTATCCCAGAGGTGCTGCTGCCGTCATGGATGGGCTCACACAGGGAATCCTGGAATGCTTTGGGTGGGAAGGGACCCTAAAGCCCACCCAGTGCCAGCCCTGCTGTGGGCAGGGACACCTTCCACTGTCCCAGGCTGCTCAACCTTGGAGATGTTACTGGATCTCAGGATTCCAAGAGGTTTCCTGTGGCACTAAAATGACCCTTCAGGAAGGTGAGAGGAAGGTGAATTCAGCCCCTGCAATGTTGTCACTCGGCTTTGTGAGACCCTCTGCCCATCCCGCTGAGATCCAGGGGCAAGGAAAAAAGAATTCACTCACCCACATGCTGTTGGTTTTAAACCAAATTTCTCTCCTTAATGAGGCACTTGTGGGATGATGAGGGCCGAGAGTAATGGAGCAGCCAGCTCTGTGTGAGTATTTTAAATTGATTTCTTACAGCCTTTAGGTTGTGTGTGGGTTTTTTTTTTTTTTTTAATGATTCCTCTCAGTTGGTATTTGTAAAACAGGGCAGAATTATTTTGATGGTATTTTATGACTTAGAGCTTCAAAAGACTAATTTTCAACATACTGGAAATTCAAGATGCTTAAATTTATCTAGAGTTTAGTAGCTGTTAGTCAGCCCAACAAAGTCTGAGGTCTCTCAGTTGCCTTTTTATTATTCATATATTATTTATTTATGACCTTTATTATTCAGCTGTAATTTATTTTTTAATAACAAGGTTCCAAAGTCATCCAGGGCTGTAAAACCAAGATAGTGGCACATCCTTCCCCCCACTCTTCTCCCAGTATTGACTGGTGTTCTTGCTTGGAGGAAATAAGCTGCTGAAAATTCTTGTGTGAATTTTATTGATTTATTTTTGGGGGGAGGAGCTCCTCAAGAGGAATATATTTGATTTTGGCAGTTCCTTGTGGGATTTTTGTATTCCAGAATATCCAGCCTGTCTTTGAATTGGCAGGAACCTGTTACCTCCTCAGATGTTTGGTTGAAATGAGTGTGTTTATATCCCACAACATATGAAAACAACGTTTTGGGAAGCTGTGCCAATAAGAGCAAGTTCCTGAAATATAAAATTAAATCTGTTCTGTGTGAACCCCACCAGGGTGGAGCATAAGTATCCAAGCAGGAAATTTTACTGGGAAAGAAAATGAGTGTTAGAGGTGGAAGTCATCATTGGCCCCTGGAAAAAGAATCAATAATAGGAGTTACCTCTTCCCTTTCAATTATAAATAAGCTTTCAGTTCAATTTCAGTTGAATGTAAGCTTTCATTTTATAGCTGTAGTTTCTCAGTTGGTTCTGTTGGAGGGGTGATTTACAGGAGGAGGCTTGGGCTCAGTTTTGATGCTCCTGGTTTGCCTCTGTAATTAGTGGGTTCATTAAGAGCCCGTGTAGCTGGGGCAACTCAAAATCGGAGCCAACGAAGATAAATTTTCATAGCAAATCCCTACACGTTGAAACTGGGAGCAATAATCCCAAGGTGGGCACTCAGCAGCCTTGCAGGAGTTAAAAATCAAGTTCAGCAGCCATCAGCTGAAGGAACACCTCCTTTTTCCTGCCTAATTTGCAGGAGGCTGCAGGTGTCAGGGGTGATGTAGGGCCCCCCAAAGAGCAGTGGAGCAAACAGCCAGGACTGCTGGGGGCACAGAGGAACCTCTGTGATGCTGACATAACTGGGGGCAGTGATTTATGGATTCCAATATAGCAGGAGCTGCATAGGATTGAGAATTTACTAGGTCAGTAGTGCACCAAAAATTTTATTCGCAGCCTCCGGGCGTCTTTTGAAATGTGCAACAAAATAAAAACCTCTGAACCTGTTTTGACACCGTGGAGGTTCAGTGGGTGCCACGCCAGCCCAGAGAGTCTCATTTAAATGCAAATGTCTCCCAAACTTCAGCAGCAGCACATCCTGTTTAAATGTATAAAATGCTGAGGAAAACATTCCAGACAGGATTGACACCCACAGTGAAACTTTAAAGAAGATTATGAAAATAATCTGGGGGTTTTTTTTGTTTGGTTTTTAGCTGGAAGCTGAGGCTGTGCCTGAAGTGTCTGAAAAATATGAAATTAGTTCTGTTCCAACGTTCTTGTTCTTTAAGGTAAGAGGCAGTGGATTTAAGAGGAAATGAATTTAAGAGAAAATGGATTTAAGAGAAAATGGAATCCATGTGGACTCTAAATATTAATACTTTTGTAATACTCTACCAGAGCCTTAAGAACTTTCTCAGTGAGGAAACACTTCTGTAACTGATTGAAGTCTATCCAGTGGAACCTAAAAATGGAGATAGAAGTGGTTTTTGCACTTTACATGAAATATTTCAGGGCTTCCTTAATTGTTTCAGGATTCATACATAGTTTTTATTTTAGTTGTACTTGGGTCGAAAAATTTACACCACTGTTTCTTTGTGTTGTAGTTGGGAAAAAACCCCAAGTAAATACAGTAATAATAGAAATAATGGAAATAGAAATAACAATTGTGTTTGGCTGCTATCTGCCTGTGATGATAACACTGATCATATTTTCTCTGATAAGTACTTCCAGAGGCAAATTTGCTGCCGTTAAAAGGCTGCGAGCCTGGGAATAGGCACGCTCCCCGAAAACCTGGGCCTGCCAGGGTGGGTTTGCTGTGGTTGCAGTGCAGTGCAGGCTGTGGGCTGAAGGCTGGGGCTTTTCCCTGCAGAATTCCCAGAAGGTGGACAGGCTGGACGGGGCCCACGCGCCGGAGCTGACGCAGAAGGTCCAGCGGCACGCGGCCGGCACTGCCCCCGTGCCCGGCTCCGGGGGCTCTGCCAAGGAGGAGCTCCATGCCCGCCTCAGGAAGCTCATCAACGCTGCCCCCTGCATGCTCTTCATGAAAGGCTCTCCCAAAGAACCCCGCTGTGGTGAGGATTTCCTAGAATTTCTGGCCGCTTTGGCAGCGTTTTCCCCGTTGGCTCCATCTTGGGGGACGCGTCCCCACAGGGCCGTGCTCCCCCGGTGTCCGTGGAAGCGTTGCCATGGTGGTCAAGGCAGCTGCAGGGCTGCTGTTGCAATAGTTCAGTCGTGGGAATGAACTCATGGATTAGGGGCTTTCCAAGGAAAATGGGATGGGTGATGTTATCCCTGGACTGGGGCGCTTTCCTGGTGGAGCTCAGTGTTTGTTCGTGGCATGGACAGGGCTTGGAAGCGGCCTGGGCTGCTGGGAGCTGGCCCTGCCCGTGGTGGAACGGGATTGCATTTCAAGGTCCCTTCCCACCCAAAGCATTCCACAATTCCCTGTGTTTCTGCTACAGAGGAAATGCTTAAAGGTGAAGATAATTTGGACTTTTATCTATTTTGATGCAAGTAAGACTTGCTGGGGCCCTTAGTTCAGTCAGCAAGTGGAGGGGACCTTATCCAGGGGGCATTTGGGGATTTCAGTGCAGTTTTGGGCATTTCTTCCTTGGAAAAGGCAGCTGAGCAGAGCATGGAATAAGGCCTGGGCCCTGGCTGACACTTGTGTGTGGTTCCTGCAGGTGTTGTGCTGTATCAGTGCATTTTTTTGGTCATACTGGGATTTATTTGGTAGTTCTTGTTTATTTGTTTCATCAATACTCTCATTTATCGAGGGTGTTTTTGCTGCTGTGGAATCTCTGATCACCCAGACCTCACTTCAGCCATTTTTTCAGCAATTGAATTATTCCTTGCCAGCCACTCCTGCAGAAATCCCACCCAGCTCTTTTGTTGTGGAAGTGTTGGGACACTTTATTCCAAGTGAACCCACCCAATCCACCCTCCTGTTTTGCATGGAATTGCCTACAGCTAAAATAAAGCTGTTTTTTCCCCCTCCCCAGTTCCTGGCAGCAGGAATGAGTTCAGATACTGGAATAACCAGCAGCACTGAGCCTGGAGGTGTTTGCTGATGAACTCCCAGGTGATGGGGAATTTCAGGATCCTCTTTCTCTCCAGGCTCCACATGAACTCCACACTGCAGCAGGAAAGGAAGGAAAAGCAACTTAAAAATGCTGCTGTTCCACCCTTAAGTTAACTGCAGTAAAAATCCGTATTTCAAACCCTAACAGCTGACACCAGATGTGGCTCTGTGCTGCCACTTCCATTCTTTCCCCATTTAAACCTTGGGTTTTTATTCCTGTATTAAAGCCTTTAAGCATTGTCTCCCTCTCTCTCTGTTTTATTCAATATTTGTGTAAAGGTTTTCATTTGCACAGCATTTGGTGGAATTCTTTGAGGGAATTGGAAGGATTGCAGAGGTGTTTGAATGCAAACCAGGCCAAGCTGGCAAAGATAGAAAACCTTGTTATTATATTGATTTAGGGGCAAATTCTCCTGGATCCTCTCTGCAAACAATGTGATTATGTTGTCTGGGAGGTGTAGAAAGATGACTCTAAATTCAATAATATTAAAATTTTCATAGCTACAACTCTTTACAAATAATGTGACAATTTTCCTGGGGAAAAAGATGCTTAGTTACAAAAAGGAAGAAACTTTCCTCCTCAGGTTGGCCACTTGTAAACACATAAAATCTGGTTGTAAAATCAGAATATTCAGTGCTTAATATCCTGCTGAGAGTGTTGCTATGAAAATCTGTCAGAAAGGAAAACAAAACATGGTGTGAAGGTGTCACAGGGGTAGTAAAATAGCATTAAATACTCAGGAGAACATAAAAAATTCAAAAAATAAAAAGGAATTTGCCTCTTAGGTGAAGTAGGGAAGGATGCTCCTAAAGTAAAACAGTAGAAAATACTATAAAAGTCAAGTTTTTAAGCTAAACTAGTGAGAACAGCAATAAATAAATAAACAGTAATAAATACCTGAACAGCAATAAATGGGTTTTGCCCTTTTACGTTGTTTGAGGCCGTTGATAAGGGAAAGAATAACGAGCAGAGCTCTTTGGAGCCTGCTGGGGAGCACAGGGGCGTTCCCAGGCGGGCGGGTGAGCAGAGGCGCGAGGGAGCCGCTGCGTCCCGGTCCCGCTGAGCTCCCGTTTGGCTGCGCAGGGTTCAGCAGGCAGCTGGTGGAGATCCTGAGCCAGCACGGCGTCGCCTTCAGCAGCTTCGATGTTTTCTCCGACGAGGAGGTCCGGCAGGGGCTCAAAACCTTCTCCAACTGGCCCACCTACCCTCAGCTCTACGTGGCTGGGGAGCTCATCGGGGGCCTGGACATCGTCAAGGTGACAGTCTGGGCTTTTCTCACCCTTTTGGGTTGCCGGAAATGTCGTCTTCTCGCTTCTTCCATCTCACTTGTTGGTTTTTCCTCCCTAATTCCCCCAGGAACTCGAGGCATCTGGAGAGCTGGACACGATCTGCCCAAAGGCCCAGAAGCTGGAGGACAGGTGGGTAAATTACAGCAATTTTTGAGGTTTTTTCTGTGTTTGTTCATATAGGGGGAAACCTCTATAAATTCCTACTTTATCAGAAGTGCCTCCAGAATTTATTTATGTACAGAACTCGTGCAGTTACTGATGCCTTTTCCTCGTCTTAAAATCAAGAGTCGTACACGGTTAGAAGGGGAAAAGGGATTTTACCTTGGTATTTATTTTAAGGATCCTTAGGTGCACACGTCCAGGTCATATGCATTGAGATGCACCCCGCCGAGTGTGTGTGTCCCCCAACATTGGGTATATCATTAGAGGTGTTACTAATTAGCAGATCTATCAAAGATTCCCCAATGAGAGGCTGGAGTGAGCCCCCCTCCCCAAGGAGCCTTCCCCTGGATGGTTCTATCTCAGGTTACAGAATGTGTTCTGGAGAGGACCTTGGGCTCTGGGGCACACTGATCCCTGGCTACGAAGCTTCTGAGATGTTGAGTCTCTCAGCTTGACAAACAAGCCCAAGAATGCAGGCACAAAGCACTGAGAATACAGAAGTTGTAAAAAGGTATAACAGGGGTATAAAAGAAAAGGCAAAAATCTTCATGGCATCATGTTCAATGTTTTCTGGGGTTTATACACTGAATATAAACTGTTCTGGCCCAAGAATCTCTGCCTATATTTGTGGTTTAATTTTTATTTATAGCAAGAATATATCTATTTACATATTTACATATCTCTATTTTTCTATATATGTTATCTATATATATATAGATGGAAATACAGATATAGATTCCTTCTTGTGTTCTTTTAAGAACTTACTCTTTAAAAATAACTGGGAAAATCATCTTTTTAAGCTTTTACCAGCTTTATTTGCCACAGACGTCCCAATTCTGGTGTCACTGGAGGGATTCCCTGCCTGGTTCTTCTCCCTGCTCAGTGCAGTGGAGAAATAATTTAATAAATCCCATTAAAAAATGGTGATAGATAATAATCCCAGCACTCCAAATTCTATGGATTTATTAATTCCTTCCAAATTTGTCCTCTGGCTTGGGTTACTTTACATTTAAATTGTTTCACTGAGGGCATAAACCCAAGTAATGCCTTTTGCAGAGATTAAATTGAAGGTAAAGATGAGACTGGCTCAGTGTGGCCTTTAAAAACTTCTTTTTTTAAAGCCTTTTAGCCCATTTCTGTGCTTTTTAAGGAGTTTCTCTAGGAATTAAACACTTTTTGGACAGTTCTTGATGGAAGTTTGCAAACTTGCCCAAGCAGCAACTCCATTTAGACAGGGTTCCTTGCTTGGCACAATCTTTTTAGGGAGAGAAGGCAACAGGAAATGCCCTTTGCTTGCTGAAGGGTTTTAATAGGTTAAAATTGTTCATGAAATGTGTTTTTAAGGAGCAGCAGCACCTCTGGCCCAGCTTGGTGAAGCTTTAATGACATTTTTAACCAGCCTAGTCCATGGGAGATGGATTCCTGCTGGGAATGGGATTCTCTATAAGGTCCCTCCCAACCCATCCCAGCCTGGAATTCTTGGAGTTTTATCACTTTTATTTTTCCTTTCCACTTCTGCATTTTGTTTTCCTCTCAGAACAAAGTGTGGGGTGATAACCAAGCTGTTTTATGTCTTTCTGTAGGCTTAAATCCTTGATAAACAAAGCTCCTGTGATGCTCTTCATGAAGGGAAGCAAACAGGTAATGGGCAGTGTTACAGAATATATTGAATTTTTGCCTTGTTTTTCCTTAATTCAAACCAGTGCTGCCAGAAACTTCTTATTTGGTGCTTCTATAAACCACAGAACAGTCCCTGGTTTTTATGACTGCTGAATATTCACTATCTAAAAATTGCTGGGTGTTTTTTGTCCTTCTGTGAAGAGCTGGCAGTGGATGTTAATTATTAATTATTAAATATTAATTATTAATTAATCGGAATTGGGAGCTGCTGCACTTGTTTATTAGCTGTAGTTTATTATCGTGGTGAATACAGGGCAGTGATGCCTCAAAATAAAGCACATTTATTCCCTAAATCCATAAAGGGCAGGAGGTGAAGGATGAAGAAGAGATGAAGGAGTGGCTGATCCAGCAATAAACTGGGAATTGCTGTAGTGTGGCTGGAATTCCATGGATTAAATAAAGCAGAGACATTTTAACATGGGTGCTTTACATTTTAGGTGGCAAAATGTGGCTTCAGCAAGCAAATCATAGAAATCATGAATAACACTGGGTAGGTAACTGGGCTTGACTGAGTTTGGGCTTAAAAACTGCATTTTATAAACCAAGAGTTTAGAAAATATGAGTGGCATCGTTCCCCAAGCGTAAGTTTCTATTTTTAAAGAGGATTTGAAGCAGTTGAGGGCTTTTCTGAGAATTTTAATGGGGTTTTTTTTGAGATTGTGAGGGGTTTTTTGAGAATTTTGAGGGTTCTTTCAAGAATTTTAAGGGGGTTCTTTTGAGGAGACCTTGAGAATTCTGAGGGGTTTTATTAGAATTCTGAGATTTTTTGAGGGCTTTTTGAAAACTTTGGAACATTTTTTCTGAGAATTTGGAAGGGATTTTTTGAAGAATTTTAAATGATTTTTCAAGAATTTTGGGGTCTCTTTGTGGGAGTTTGAGGGGTTTTGAGCATTTTTTTTGAGAATTTGGAGGGCTTTTACTCTAACTTTGAGAGATTTTTGAGGGCTTTTTGAAAACTTTTGAGCAATTTTTGTGAGAATTTTGAGAGTTTCTTTGAGGATTTTGAGGGGGTTTGACTTTTACAACCTGTGAGGTTTTTATTAGAATTTTGAGGGATTCTTGAGGGTTCTTGAGGATTTTGAGGGTTTTTTAAGAACTTTGACGGGGTTTTTTGAATTTTGAGGTGTTTTCTGACTATTTTAAAGTGGGGTTTTTGAGAATTTTGAGGCGTTTCTTTGCAAATTTTGAGGGATTTGGGGTTTTTCGAGCATTTCTTCACAACTCCAGGGTGAATAATGAATGTTTTCCCTTTCCCCAGCGTGGATTACGAGACATTTGACATCCTGGAGGACGAGGAGGTAACAGAACCTCTCCATCCCTGCGGATTCATTTCCCTGCTGCCTTTTCCAGAGCTGAAATTCCCCATTCCCAATTCCCATGATTTTTTTTAGGTGCGACAAGGCCTCAAATCCTTTTCCAACTGGCCCACGTACCCCCAGCTGTACGTGAAGGGGGAGCTGGTTGGGGGGCTGGACATTGTGAAGGTAGGAGTTGGATTGATCTGCAATAAAATGTCCATTTCTGGGAATTTTTCTGCCTGTCTCTCACAGAATTCCTGCAAATCCTGACCCTGGATGCTTTTCCAGGGAAAGGAGCTTTAAATCTCCAGTCAGTGACTGGGAAAAGCCCATTTTTACCCCTTTTTTTGCACTTTTCTCTTCCTTAATTTCGCTCCTGATGTTGCTCTTTCCCAGCCAGGTGGGTGGGGCTTTTCCCAGCAGACATTCCTGGGAGAAAGGAAACCTCATTGGAGTTGTTGGAGCAGCCCCAGAGTTCCCAAATCCTCCTGAGCCCATTCCTGCCTCGATGGTTTGGAGCCAATTCCTCAGACTCTGGGACTCCTGGGAAGGCTCAATCAATAAACCTCATTTCATTCAAAAAATACTGGTGCTACTTAAATCATAGATATTCATTTGATTTATTTAGGAAGTGTAAGGATTGCTTCAATTACATAGATTAATTTTATTTATATAGATTAATTTTAATTCAGTTATATAGATTGATTTTATTTCTATAGATTATTTTACTTATATAGATTAATTTTATTTATTTAACAAGTGTAGGGATAGCTTTGATTATAGGGATTAATTTTATTTATAAAGATTAATTTTACTTAAACTATGTAGATTAATTTTATTTCTATAGATTAACTTCACTTAAAGTATATAGATTAGTTCTGTTTATTTAACAAGTGTAGGGATTGCTTCAATTATATAAATTAATATTGCTTAAGTTATATAGATTAATTTATATTAATTTTATTTATTTAAGAAGTGTGGGGGTTAAATAAATAAAATTAATCTCTATAATTTAAGAAGCGTGGGGGCTTTTTCAGTGCTCAGGAAGAGGAGTCTTGGGCATTGTGAGATGCTGTAAAATCCTTTTCTCACTGGTATTTAAATGGAATTTCTCTGTTTGCATCCTTGGGCTGTTTTAATTCACACTGACTTGTATGGGAGGGTGAATGTGGTTTAAATTTCATTTTTTAATGCAGCGTAAAAATGCAGAGAGTTGTTTCTCCTGAGATGTGGGAAAAGGAGAATATTCCATGTTGGTTTCCCAGTGTTTCTGGGTGTTCTTCACAAGTTACCAGCCCTGTAATTTGAATTTCAGTCTCCAGGATCACTGGGCAGGCACCTCCTGCTCAGAATCCCGAGGACATTTTATTGTCTTGTTGGGTTTAATGGGAGGGAGGAACAAAATCCATCCATGGGTGGCGTTTTCTCCTTTGGGGGAGGCCTTTTGGGTGCTGGAAAGTTTGGTGGGTGCCTGAAATACGGAGTTACACCTGGGAGGAGCTCCAGGCTGGTACCAACCAGTGCTTCCCACGTGTGTTTGTCCCTTAAACATTTTGTCCCTTTTACTAAATGCACCCAAACCAGAATTTAAATACAAAACAAACCTCAGTGTGTTGGCCAAGAGGGACCCCTAGTGAGGCATCAATGCATTCCCTGCCTGCCAGGGAGTGTTCCCTTATCCACCAGCATTCCCTGGTGGAATCCCATTGGATAATCCCAAAAAGTCCATAACTGCCACGTTTCTGTCTTTCAGGAGCTGAAGGAAAGTGGGGAATTGCTGCCTGTGCTGAAGGGAGAGAATTAATGGGAAGGACATCAGTGGGAAGAGAAATCCCTGGAACAACATCCAGTTAGAGATTCTCCTGGAGCCACAGACAGCTTCAGCCCTGAGGAGCATCAGGAGTGAAAATAGACAGGAAATGATCAATATTCTGTGTATTTTACCTGTATGAGAAGAAGTTTCACTGGAGACACAAAAAGGTCAATTAAAATTCGGTGCTCCAGGATTTTGGGTGTTGGGACTTCATTATTTGCACCCCTGTCCACCCCAGAATTATTTAAGGCTAAATTGCACCTTGGGTTTTTTGGGCTCATTAAGGGAATATTAACGGAGCATCGTCATTTCCTGCCCCTCTTAATTGTTTCCATGGCTAGTGAACAAGAAAAGCACTTCTGAAAGCTTCAGCCAGCGCAGCTCTCGGGAGCTTTCAATGAGCTGCAGCTCTGGCCTCGGCGGCCTCGTCAGTGGGTGCAGTAATTGCTGCTTTGGGCTGTTCAGCCTGTCTGAGCAGGGCTTTGGGAATGTTTACGTGGTGGTGCAAGTGCAGCCAGCAGTGCTGGTGAATCCTCAGGGATCCTTCAGGGACTTGGAAGGGTTTTCTGGCCTGATCCAGGGACCCTTCACTCCCGGATCCAGGGGATTTTATTTGGGTTCAGTCGTGGTTTCAGCACCTGAGTCTGGGTTAATTCCAAGGCCAGAAACTCCTGGAAGGAGTTGATCCTTGTTAGGAGGGGCCAGGACTGACTTTTCCAAGTGTGCCTGGAAAAAGAGGCCTGAGCGAGGTGCAGACCTTTAGGCAGCAGCTTTAGGAGGTTTGGGGAGCAAATCTGGGGCTTTGTTCTTTAAATTCTAAATATGATCCAAGTCTTAAAGCCTGAACCAAAACTGGTGCTGAGGCTTATCCCAGCCTGGGAAAGGTTGGTTGCAGGGAAGCAGGTTCTACATGTGTCAGAGGATTCCTGGTGATGGATATTTAATTTTCTAGGATTAGTTTTAGTAATTGCTATCAAATACATATTATAACTTTAAACCCAATTTTAATTGCTCTAAAAAAAAAATATCCTTGTCATGAAAACAAGCCTTAATTAATCCTCTTAAGTGAATTGCAAATGCATTCAGGTAGTTGTCAGTAGGAAAAAAATAATTTATTATAGCAAAGCGTAGCATCCCTGTGGTGAAATTAGGAGTTAGAAGCTTTAATTAAATCCTAAATACCAAATGCTATTTAGTTTTCCTTCAGAATTCAGTGTAGTGGAATTTGGTTGGGGTTTATGGAGTCCTGTTAATGGATTTACAGACGTGCAGCAGAGCAGCAGGGAATAACAGTTGATTCCTGATAATTTATGTTTTTATTTACTCCAATATTGGATACTGGGAGGAAATTCCTGGCTGTGAGGGTGGGCAGGCCCTGGCACAGGGTGCCCAGAGCAGCTGGGGCTGCCCCTGGATCCCTGGCAGTGCCCAAGGCCAGGCTGGATGAGGCTTGGAGCAGCCTGGGATAAATTTCTACAGGAAGAGGTTTTCCCACTGCCTCTGGCAGGGATTGGAGCAGCAGGAAGATCAGTTTGGCTGAAAGGGGCAGTGGGGTGTGGTTTGCTGGCACCTCTGGTGGGGTGATGAGGAGATTTGTGGGCTGAGGGATGCTGAGGTGGGAATTCCGTGCTTGGTCCCTGTTCCAGGGCAGGAGCTGCTTCTCCTCTCGCCTTTCCAGGTGTCCTTGGCTCCTGCCAATCCTTGGAGCTCTCCCAGTCCCTGCCCGTGGCCCAGCCCTGCAGGCTGAGCTCTGGGCTGCTCTGGCAAATGGAACAGTTTGGGCACCGCGGGCAGGGGCTGTCCCTGGGGGGCTGTGCTGGGGCACATCCCAGGGAAAGTGTTTTGCTCCAAAGGGAAAAAAGGCACTGGAGCTGGAGTTCTGCAGGAGATGTGAGTGAGATCCTGAGCTTTCACGGTGCTGAAGATGCTCCTTTTTTGCTGGAGTGTGCTGGACATCAGGGTTTGGGTGCAGAGTCTGGGATTGGGGGAAAAACCTCAGTCCTGGGGTTTTTCCTGCCGGCCGCAGTACCGGGATGGCCACGGGGCGGCGCTGCGCACCGCGGAGCGGGATAGCGGGGCTGGGATGCTGCTCCGGGATAACGGGATAGCGGGGCTGGGAATGCTGCTCCGGGATAACGGGATAATGGGATAGCGGGGCTGGGAATGCTACTCTGGGATAACGGGATCGCGGGGCTGGGATGCTGCTCCGGGATAACGGGATCGCGGGGCTGTGATGCTGCTCCGGGATAACGGGATAACGGGATAGCGGGGCTGGGATGCTGCTCCAGGATAACGGGATAGCGGGGCTGGGATGCTGCTCCGGGATAACGGGATAACGGGATAGCGGGGCTGGGAATGCTGCTCCGGGATAACGGGATAGCGGGGCTGGGAATGCTGCTCCGGGATAACGGGATAATGGGATAGCGGGGCTGGGAATGCT